>NC_056728.1:677506593-677806593 GCF_019279795.1 Protopterus annectens
CCCCAAGATAGGATATGTCAATGTATGCACAGTTCCAAGACAAGTCAGTAGCATGACATTAAGCAAATACATAGGTAATATAGCACATACTGCTGTTTACAGCTCCTGTGTGAGTATATTATATCATCACACATGATAGTATATATGTGACAAGTCACACAAGGTTACATGTAAATGGAGGTGAATAGCTGTGATATAAACATCACTGACATGATCACTAGAGAGGGCATTTAGCAAGGATGTTATATCTAAGGAGGTATGTGCATACTCTGAAGATTTGCAAAATAACTTCCTTGAATGTGAATGACATGTCACCATAGCTTTCAAATTACCAAGGACACATGGCAACAGACTTCTGGATGAATGTAGACAGAAACAGGCACAATCATGGACACAAAATATTATGACCATTAGTCTGCGGCATTGTCAGAATATGTCCGTGTAACTTATTATATCTGTTCTGCAGGAGCAGACATCTACAACTGTAATGATTGTAAGCATTCTATAAGGGGAATTCACCACTGCTTCTCCAAAAATGACTACTTTCTGGAGGGTTTAAGAGGGACAGTGTTAAACCTGGAGTTGAAATCAGGAGTAATTTTGGCCAGCTGAGAGGCTTGCATGACACTTCAGCCACAATTCCCACCTGCAGGAATTAAAACTATGCCATCAATGTTGTCACTTAGCTGTGTATTTACTGGATGCAATATAGAAAGATGTATCAAACAAGCATCTAGTAGAACACCTTGAAAGGAAGTCTGCACTGTCAAATCCAAATGGGTATGCATCCCAAAGAATAGTTCTGTATGTCTGACCAGATGTGTGGGAGCTCACTGTGCCAAATGTGATAAACTTGACTAAAGCATCCTTGGCTGACATAGGTATCAGCCATAAGGATAACAACACATAAACAAACAGCACACTATTATGAGTGGATTCCCTACACACAGATGGGTATTGCATGCATCTGCCACATGTAATAGCAATGGATATTGTCTGAAGCATCTGCAATTGATGTGTGAATTAAGAAGTGACACATGATAATGAATGGTACAGCAGTATATGAGACTGATGGCAATGCATCGGTTATGACCATGTGTCAAGTATCAATGTTTGAGGAAGCTGTAATTGCAATATTGTAGACATACAAAATAATACATGGAGCACATTCTATAAGTACATGTCAAAACTCCACACGTGCCACATAATCACTGTCCCCCTGACATCATCAGTGAAAATGTTACACTGCCATGAAATCCTGGCATACATCCATATGTGTTCCTGCAAACTATGAAGTGGTAATACTAATGTGATGTGATGTAGTGGTACACCTGTGATACAGTACAGTCATGCTATAGTTGTACCTATGCTACAACTGGACCTCAGACTGTATATCACCTCCAAATAAAACTTTGAGTCTAAATCACATTTGACACAGTGGAAATGTTAACAACAAAATTATACAATTCTACCTATTTCATGTAATTACATCAATTGTACATTATATGCCTATATGTTTATCAGTGGAAATGTGTGGGTGAGGACGACATCATCATATATGGACAAATCACAACTGAGATGGACATAGTTCATGCAGAACAGTTAATGACAGAAATGCTGACAGTCACACAATTCTGCTGGGGAACCCCTGCATAATCCTTGTGAATAGCAACACAATAGTGCATACAATTAATTTGCCAATGTTGCAAATGAATCTCAATATGTCATATGTTTGTGTATATAACAGCATTTCAACATGTGGATAAACCCAGGTCTATGTACCCATGTAATCAATATGATGGAGTATTGCTGTATGTCAGATAACATTTTCAGATGCTAGGTATACACATGCACACCTGTGCCATACCACATCTATCACTATGATGGTTACATGACAACTGTGTGGAATGTTGATATACTCCACTACAAGAACATATGCCTCAATATTCCTCAAGAGGCATACTATTATAGTTGTTATGGAAGGAACATGTAAGCAAATGACAGCAGAGGCCATCAATACAGTAGCTCAAATCACAGATTTGATACAGCTGTGTTGGGCTGCAGTACATCCACACCACAACATAGTACCTGTGAATGACATCACCATTGACATGTGCAAATCCTAGCTATTAGTATACCATTTAAACCCAAATCTCTATATCTATATGATGGAAGATAGTAGGGGTATGTGCGTATGTGTGTACTGTATGTGTTTTTATTATATTATAAACTGCCTATGTCCAAATGTGACATGTGCACCACTACATGACAGAATTAGCAATCACACATCCAGTGGTCTGGGGATGGCTTGCAGAGGGTCATTGAGGGGATATGCTTCATGATGTGTGCATGCATCTTTGAGATGATGACATACTCAGCGTTCCAAAGAAAGGATGTTATGTTGGCAGTGGGAACTAGGAAATGTTAGATTCAGGGGGTTATGAAAAAGGTTCTCCTGTGTGGGAGTCAAATTAAAAGACATTCAAAACATCATACTATGATTGTAATATAGCAGCAAGCACACACATGCTGCCTAAGGTCAGATTTGAACACCACACATGTCTAGATGTAGAGGCTGTATTCCATACAGAGTAAGACTAGCACTACTACAGATGTCTGACTTTAACACTATCAGAGTGCACTTTATACGGGATGACATAATCAATGCATGCTGAGAAGAAGATGTTTCAGTAGGAGTGTCTGACATAGTTGTGGGCTCACATCCTAGCATAAAATTGCCTCCATACTAGCAGTTGAATGAACACACACACACTCAAGTTGAGTGCTGTGAGACTAGAATTCCTATCAGTTTAGCCACATAAGGTACTTAATATTGCAGAAGTCTATCATAATAGTGTCAGAGTGCACTTTATGGAGGATGATATCATCATTGTGTGTAGAGAAGAACATGTTGGGAGGAGTTTCTAACATAGAAGAGGGCTCACATCCTGCTGTAAAATTGTCTGCAGACTGATAGTTGAATAAATATGTACACACACACTCAAGGTGACTGCAGTGAGATTAGAACCCCTATCAATCTAATAATACTAGTCAGAAAACACAGTACTTAACACTCACACCACAGCAGAAGTCTGAATTTAACACTGTCAGAGTGCACTTTATTGGGGATGATATCATCAGTGTATGCTGAGAAGAGGATGTTGGGAGGGCTGTAAGAAATTGCTGTGGAGTCACGTAGCAGTGTAAAAATACTATCTAAGCACTACTTGAGGGAGAGTGGCAGGGTCTGGGCTCATCCTCTTCTGACTTCACACTCAAGTTGACTGCTATGTGATTAGAACCATTCCCTATCTAACTGCACACGTTAGAAAGCACAGTACTTAACACTAGCACCACCACCACCAAAATTTGGTTTTAGCTGTGTCACAATGCACTATAGAGAATGACATCATCCTAGTGTGGCACGTAACATCTACTATTATGAGAATTTTTTGCAAAGCCAGGAATTGTGATATGATTGTATGAGCGTAGTTTGTAAAAGGACAAATAAATACATCCTGGAAACCTAGGTGAAAGAAGCTGTCATGAAAGTATTTTGCAGAAGTGAGACAGGCATGCACCTGTTTCTCAGGATGTTGTGTAGATCACACACACACACACACACACACACACACACACACACACACACACACACACACACACACACACACACACACACACACACTTTGAAAGCAGTAGTGCAATGATGGAGTTATGTGTCTTCATATTCAGATGAAGGTATGTCAACATTAATACATGTAGTCTCAAAATCAATGAGAAATGATCATGGATGACTAATGTCCAGTGTCATCACTTTAAACCAATATCAAATGTAACAATGCACTTATGCTCTGTAATTTTGACAATGGCCAACGTCTTGATATATCATTTGCAAGTGCATTGCTGTAGGGTACACATGAATGTGGAGGTGGGAGGTTGGCATAATGGTTAAGATGTTTACCTTACAGAAAAAAAGGTATAGGGGTTTGATACTGACAAGGGGTAATTGGCTAGGCTGAAAATGGCTCATAAGGGCAGTTAGGCTAGTACTAATCTATGAACCTATAAACCTATACAATATCAGAAAGTATGTGTTTACACAAGCACATGTCACTGCCCCTCCCTTGTGCTTATGAATGCATTTCCATGTATTGGAGGATTACAGCCCAGTAACCAAAGTTAGATATGCTAAACACCTTTTCACAAAGCACATCGATCAGAAGCTGATTTGTGTAAATGATGGTAATGTATTAATGTATGTGTGATTCAAATTTCAGGAATTTAACTTGGACTTGTGAAGTAGCAGTGTCCTCATGGTGATCATTGCCATACTGTGGACAAATAAGGACATACAGTAACTGACCTGATTGGGGTTAACTGCAAAATACATCTGTTTGTTATTAATGTTTCATGTGTCAGGCTTGAAACATATGTTATCGAAGACATTTTTGGCAGATAGTATGATGTACATACTGTAGTCGATCTTTGAAATGTTATGGCCAAAGTTATATTCCATAAATAACACTATACCTTGTCTTCTTTATTTGCACAACATTAAACACTGAACAAAAGTGGATCTCTGTTTAAGGAAAACAGTTAAAATTTTAATGTAGTATGCCTTCCTTCACATAAACAGGCTCAGCAGCGATGAGCAGCCATCAGTACTCTGGACAGTACTGAGTACGGAAAATAGATTTGCTGCCTAGCTTTCTCTGGGGTACAGGATGTAAAAGTAATGAGCACTTACTCAAAACACTGGTGAGCCAGGTTTTAAACCTAAATGATTCCCTTTTTTTCACAAATGGTGTCAGGATGTCATTAAATGTGATCGGGACTGCAAATGTGACATTCAATGATTATGTTAAAGTAGGTCTCTTCCCCAAATTGCATCAGTAATGCCTACCTCAATAGACTTCTACAAATACTAGCTTTTTCGCAGGCCTCGCTGCAAATCAAAAGCTATTTGTGTGTACAGTTTGCTACAAATGACAAGGGGTATTACATCTTTTGAAATGATTAGTATGACTCAGCAGATATGATAACTATTTCTGTAGGTCTGGATATCCTGAAAAGTGTATGCTGTATGCTTCTTCACAGTAAGGACCACCTCCATGTCATATTAGATGAACATTTCATCCATCATCACATGAACATGACACATAGGGAATCCTACAGCAGATTTTGAAATGTTGCACACTACAGGAGCACTGATCACTTATTGAATCAAAGTAACATGTTTGTATTAGCCATCAGCAGAGTCATGACCATATGCTGAAAACATGAGATAACCTGTACATCAATCAGCTTAATAGATGCACTCTTGTAAAGAAGGGAGGGAGTGAGGGTGTGTACACAAGGAGAGATGGGCATAAACATAACAATGTTTTGTGTAATGAAACATTCATGGACATGTTTTGGTCTGTTCTCATTATTAACCTGCCATGCTCTGCAGCATGACGTGACTGACATAGAGGTAAAGAGGGGTTAGGAGAGGGACAACAGGCTTATGACAAGCAGAACAAGGTTGGATATAAATGTCATAGCTGTGGGAATGGATATCAAGGCAACTAATATTTTTTTGGCTAGTATCCAATATATCTCCACGAGAACTCATAACTTTGGCAAATGTTAAGATGAGAGTGATTAAACATATCATAGACATATAACATCACACTAAGAAATGATGTGAGATGCATCTTGAATTGAACTCTTAATGCTATGGGCAAAAAAAAAAAAATTCAGGCAAGTGATTTCTGTCAATACTCCACACAGGAAGTTGCAGTTTGTTACATCCACCAGTCTAAGAACTGTCAGAGTAACAAAGTTAAGTTTCAAATTAGTACCTTTACTCTGCATTAATTCTTTGTTCCTATAATGCAGCATGTTTAAGCACCTTTGCACAAACATAACAGGACTACTGTGGCCAATGGCAAAACCTCTCCAGGTTTTGTCATAGGACATGAGCACCTGGTCACACTTTGTCTGATGGGAAAAACTGAAATGATAAATGACCTGGCTTGTAAACCATGACTTTGAAGGTATCAGTGGGATAACTTGACACATATTTTGTGGGGACTTACACACTGTTAAAAGTAATTTATACATTGTGGGTTTCAAACCTGTGTAAAAGGGCATACATGTATTTTCACATAGGTGATTATTCTTCATTACCACAGAAGAAGCGTTTGCCAACCATGGTTATTACGTATATACAGTTTAAAATGTGACTGGTGCCATACTTCAATTAGCCTGTATATATGCAACATTCAAAGGTCCTGACTTATGTATTCTCATGTGTGGTGCAGGACCAGTGTCTGATAATACACTGAAAATTGATAGATTTGCATGATTTTAGTAGTAGAGTTTGGAGTTATGATACGTACCTCACAATACATTCTGTTTTACTGTTATACTTGGCTTATGGGCAGGGTATAGCAATATTACAGTGAGACACCCTTACTAAAAAGTAGAAGGCACTGGATTTGGGTTTGAACCCTGGCTCACTTGTATTCTGACCATGAACTCACTGCACATATACTTGGTGCTATGGGGAAAGCTAGGCAACCTGCGTATTTTTGGCACCCTGTACTATCCAGAGTGCTTAAGGCCATGCATCATCGTTGATCCTCATGTAAAGGAAGGCAAACCAAATTAAAATGTTCACTTTTTCATTAAGTACTGAACTCTATTTATGCATAGGTAGGCAAGTCAGAAATGTAAAAGGCAATAGCAAATATATATTACTTATGTAAATACTCATTATGGCTCTTCCTCAGAAAAAATAACTAATGTAGGACTCCAACCCGACGTTACCTATGTTTTCTCTCTTTTAGCTCAACTTATTTACACCTTGTGCCACAGAGACATCCAGGTAACAGGTTGGATTTCCGCAGTCATTACTATCCATGTTGCTGAACACAGCACAATGCCAGTAACTATGGCTGCACTCTATAAGATGACTGAAATGAAATTTTCACTTTTTCATCAGCTAACCATGTTTGTGCTACACCATACACCATGCACATGAAACAAAAAGAGGATACAAAAAAGGTAAACAAAGTTTAAGCAATTAGACAGTTCTGGATTTGAACCATCAGACTATTGCACTTACAAAACACGTTTGTAGTGGATTATCTCTGTTTGTCACAAGCACAGCTTTGCAATACCAAAATAATTCACTTGCATACGAGCAATTCACATTTCCTATCCTGAATTAACAGTTCATACAGTTGGATATTCTCAGTTGGTTGCACATGTGTCGCTAACATTTTTAGTGCTATGAGTGATCACATTCTGTATTCTTGTCATTCTTCCCTTTTCTTTGCTTTACTATTGGACATGTAATCTGGAGTGCATATCCTATCATTTTTTTAAAGGTATGATACAAATCCATAACAGTGAACAACAGCCTTCAGCAAAGGCAGAAGACTTGTGCTATTATGGCAAAAAAATTATACAGGTGTGCTGTTTTATTTTACTTGAAGCTCACTGCAGTTAGTTTTACACTTTCTAAATGTATCCAAACTGACATCCACTGTAGAGAAGGGTGTCTGAATTGCTGTTGTGTCTTCATTCACTCAGACTAATCATTCACAGTTGCAAGCCATTATCACATAATAATGGTGTAAATGTGATACTGTGTTTACAACCTCTACACAAAGTCTAAAGTCTGGTATTCAGCAATTCTAATGAATTTGCACCTCATTTGCATGTTCACAGGGCTCAGAGGGCTGAATCTACATTATAAAAAGGTAACAGTGTAGCTATGGAATATGAAGGTGAGGAGATTGTTTCAGACATAACAGAAAATTGTTATTTATTTGAAAGAGAAATATCTGCAGAGAAGCATTTATTTTGCTACGGTGTGTTTCTATTATTCAAGGACATTAAGATTGTAACCGTTTAGAAATACATTTATATAGCCACTAGAAACATAAAGGTTGATCTGTATGCACTTCTTATACTTCATTGTTAGCATAGGCATTTTTTCCAGGACTTTACATTTGTGAGATATGCAAGTTATGCTTATAGCACAAGTATGTTATTACCATTTGTTTTTGCAATTTCACCTGGGATTGCAGATAACTGTAATTACATTTGTCATCCAATGCAAGGGGTTGTATATGTGGCTGCAAAGTGTTGAGACATCTGTACGTGTAAGCAAATGTTTCTTTTTCTATTACTAAGCATTATTTACATATATTATCATTATGTATGAAGAGGGCATAATGAGTGTCTGTATTGCTGTAGCATCTTCAACTTTTTGACCAGTGTTACTTTTTGTTCAGATATTTTGGGTTAATGTTTATAGGGCTAGTAATTTAATTACTGTGTTTGTGGCTTATTATTACAGGTGATCCTGGCAATGGAAGTGTAGGACTCCTACCACCTGATGTCAGAGTATAGATAGACTCTTACAATGATGGTGCCCAAACAGAGGCACAGTCAGGGGTGGAGAGGTTTAGTCTAACACTGAGGTTGTGACTCATACATCACCTGTATTTCCTTCAGACACAATCAGTATGCCTACAAATTACTATTCCACTGCACCCTCAGACAGTGGACAGATTGAGGGTGATACAACTGATCAAGATAGTTTGGTTACTGAGGTTATAGTGCTGGTTGACTCTGACTGTAGCCAAAGTGTGGGTGAGGTGTCACGCAGGAGTGTTGGTAGGGGTGCTCACTTGAAGCCTTTTGTCTGCCTTCCACCTGATCCTGGTGTGTCATTATGTGCCACTCGACATATGCATAGAGCTGTCATGGAGGCTGAATTACATTCCACTAGAGCCTCTGAGGACATGCTTAGGGCTCTAGATGTGGCACAATGTGACTTGCATGACTGCCTCCACCATATGGCCGATTCAATGGATCGGATGTATACCATACTGAAATGAGCAGTTTCTGTGATGGAATGTCTGCTGGGAGGGGGACAGCATCCGCATGGCTTTAGGGCCCCAATATCATCTGGTGTTAGCTGACATGGTTGTGCCTAATCCCACTACAGTAGTAGCACTACTTCCATTGCTCTCTCAGTGGTTGAAATGTTTACAACCAAACATGGTAGGCCATGTGGTCATAGTTCATGAGGACAGCTTGTCCAGCAGAAATCAATCACTTTCAACTAGAACAACCACATATGACCATGACTGTGGACATGCCAGTGGCACTCTTGGCAGAGATAGTTTCCACAGTTTGGGGCAATACCAATGAATTAATGCCTGTATCATGCACAGCTCACACCTGTCTGACATGCCAAGACATAGCACTAGCAAAGGGCTTGGCTGTAGTCATGCAGACACTCACACACACACATATCCCATCATGTGCCTATACAGACACCCACAAATAGGTACATGAGGCATTCATGAGGCTTGCATGTCATTCTATCTGAGTGGCCATTTATTATCTATATACTCACACCCACTCATTGCTTTTGTGTCAGCCTTGGCCTCCTGCTCCCCCCACCCCCACCCTCTGCAAATGATGATAACTGTGTCATCACCTTGTTTCTATTTTTTGGATTCAGGGTTACATATGTATATGTCTGATGAACAGGATGGATAGCTAAATGAGTGCTTAGAGTACATATCACTGATGTAATATGTATTTTTTTCAGAATTATTACAACATTTTAGTTTTGTGATTCCTACCTTGAAATCGTTGATACAGCAGTCATGCTTATTGCTCCACTTGTGAGAATGTAGGGATAAGTAGACTTTCGACTGTTTTTTCTGTGTTGGGTATTTTAGATGCATGAAGCATGCTAATAGTTAAACTTCATAAACACATATTACAGAAGTCAGTTATGTCACATATTGATGTCATTACTGACAACTCACACATATTCTACTTTGGTGCATTTACAAGTAATGGTATGCAGGTATCTGCCATTCATTCATGTTCTTACATATTTATTTTTCTTTTACAAGCTCAACACTTACCTTAATAGTCCTGCAGTTACAACTGTTGTCATTCAGGGCTGGCTGTGTCTGATGCTAGCAGTGCACAGCCATTACATGGTTAAGTAAAGGTTGTAAGCATCGCCTGGCATCAAATTTACTCTATGTATGTGCGTAGGATGAAAGATGTACACCTTAGGGGGTCAGCATGTGTGCTATACATTGCATCTTAGCCAGGGTGAAGGCATATGCCCACTCCTATGTTGACTTTCATACACAGCAGATGGAGGCTCCCCTTTTGACTCCTCACCTGTATGTGGATGTGGAGACCATACCAATGGTGGTGGAACATTTGGTCCTTGCCCTCGATGTTCCTGTTGCAGCTGTTTTTGCACGATGATATTGTGTAGGATGGTACAGACTGGGATAATTTTGGCACAAGTACTGGGATAGTACTGCAGAGCCCTCCAATGTATCTATGCACTAAAACCATGACTTTGACAGCCCAAATACATGTTCTATGGTATTTCTTGTTTGAGCATGTGCATCATTATAGCATTCCTCCATGGGTGTGGGTGCAGTTTTGATGAGTGGCATCAGCCAATGTTCAACTGCATACCCTGCAATCACCCAGTAAATGGCCTTGTGAGACATCACCCCTGGAAAACCTCTGGTACAGCTGTGAGGTGTGCCAGATATGGGAGTTGTGGTAACTGTGGGTATTACCAGCACACACAGTGAAGATGATTCCCCTAGCAATATTCACAACCTGGTAGTTAATGGAATGGAACTCCTGTAGCTAAAACTCTAAGTGTTACAAATGCCATTGTCTCCATAAGTATTGGTTCCCCATGGTTTTCCCTTGTTCTCAGGTGAGGAAGACAGAGGTTGCTGAGTTCCTGATGTGTGCCTCGACCCACCCTGTAGTGTTCTACTATTTCCACCTCAAGCAGACCAGGAAAAGTTAAACATGGTCTAAATACCCTTCTCCTCCCTGCCTGAGGTCTATCAGGAGCAGCAGCATAGATTTGGGCCTGTTGCACATAAACATGCAGAAGAGCAGCAGCAGCCCCTAACATTCTTTCCCTCCAGTATAGTTTCTGTATCTGTATTCCGATAGGTTTTGGAATAAAAGGCAGAAAGCTGCACTAAGTGTGCATGATTGCTTTATAGCTTGTTGAATAGTTCTGCCATCTTGAATTTGTTGATTAGCATATAATTCAGCTGCTTATGCAGTAATTAGCATGTCCAATGTTTATCATGGTTGCATGGTTCTACACATTGTGTAGAGTTGCTTAATGAATACAAATTGGTGCACTATCAAGTGTGCATTGTGGCAATATGCACACAATTTCAGCAAGCCATGGAGGGTTAATTGAATTCTGCCCAGTGTCTGAATCCAGATATTTGATGCATTATGCTCCCTGTAGTGTCATTTTAAGACCTATTGAAGAGTGCTGATGGTTGACTGGCACAAAGGGGAAAAGAGGCCTGGAAAAAATAAAGAATGGCTGTTTTCATACCACTGAATTTTCATATTCCCAAGCAGGTAAGCTACAAAAATAACTGAGGTTGATTGAGTCCTGTATTCTGTCAAAATGTCCGAGGCTTAACAATATGCAGACTCTTAGCTGTATGGCAGTGCTGTCACAATGGCCGATGAATCCTCAGTTTATAATAGTGCACAGGTCTTCAACTCCTAACTGGAAAAAACAAAAATTGCATGTATACTTATAGTCAAAGAAAAAAAAAAATCTAAACTCCTAAATACATTTTTGCAGGGGGAGAACCCACTATACCGACTGTCTGAGATCGCTGAACCTTGGGTATGGAAATATATTCCCTGTCCCTTACCTCATTGAGGTAGCATTTTAAATTGACAATACGTTTCATGAATCACAACTCCGTCTGTTTGAAAGACCTTGGAATTGCTAAGATTTACATTGGTACAAAATTAGGAACCAGAAATTAATTTATGTGCTGCACACAGAGCTGTTGAAGATCCATCGTAACAAGAATAATAAAGTGAAAAATCAATTTCTCAGCTGTGGAGAGACTATTGTTTGTGCTGTCTATGTCTGTGCATGTGATCATTTTATAACTGGTGTTTGACAAGTAGGTGATGAAGATCTATTTCAGCTGAAGGAATGAATCTGGAGATTGGTCATATCAGAACCAATTATTTACCAAACTGGTGGTGATGACATGATATGGTGGTGCCTGGGAGATGTTAACAACTCTTAAGCTGCATATCTAAGTCAGCATGGGAGTGGGCTCTTTGATTTATACTGGCACATGTACATAATGAACTAGATACATGGGAGGACTGTCAGCAGTAAACATTAAATTCCAGGACTTAAGCAAGAATAAGTTAGCTTGTATTTTGAAATCTGTGTTTGAAAACGAAAGTCAGAAACAGTTCTTCATTTGTCCTTAGATGTTGTTTACATTTTTGTGTAAATGGTTTGTCACATTTGCCTAGAACATGATTGAAAATGGTCCTAGGTCCAGTTCACCTACCTGGTTAACAAAAAAATAAGAATATAAATAATTTGTTTTAAGAAGTGAATGATTTAACATCTTTCTTACTGAGCGGTTTATAAACATGTAGACTGGTATTCTCTGCCTTTATTTGTAAGAAGTGTTTGCACAAAAACATTTTTTTGGATGTGTATCTGAGTGTCTGTGCATGCGCACGTGTGCTACTGATTGCATTTTCTCAAAGATGAAATGACCCTATAGTGTGAATATTCAACTAGGTGGGGTATTGATAATAAAGTCCCCACCTTACCCAAGGTGAGGGCTTGTTTGCTTGCTGTTTTACTGTGTGTGTGTGTGTGTGTGTGTGTGTGTGTGTGTGTGTGTGTGTGTGTGTGTGTGTGTGTGTGTGTGTGTGTGTGCGTGTGTGTGTGTGTGTGTGTGTGTGTGTGTGTGTGTGTGTGTGTGTGTGCGCGCGTGTGTGTGTGTGTGTGTTGACTGCTGATTTATATACCCATTCTGTAGTTTCAGGCAATTCCTACTAAGCAAGTAAGGTTAGATGACTGCAGTGCTGTAAAGATATAGTAGTCTCATTTTGTATTTTTATTGTCACCAAAAGAATTATACTGAGAGAAGAGAAGTCACTAGCATTAGTGAGAGTACATACACAACCAGTCTTACATGGGGATAGATGTAAGAATGAAAGCTGTGGGGCTGAGTGTATTTTTCTTTGAGTACTAGAAGCATATAGCTCTATATTTGCTATGATTGCCTTATGGCACTTTAATATGTGTCTAACTACAGTAATGCAAAACAGAAACCTAAAGCCAAAGAGATGTTTACTCAAGACATATAGCAGCATTCTGGAGGCTTTTATTCTATACCAGATAATGGGACATAACTTGATGAATGGTTACTGATACAATGTGCCATTCCTGCCATATCCTCATGCATGGGAAGAATCAAATATAATAGAACTAATGAATGACTTTGACCATATTTTACTTAAATATAAGAAATTATCTTTGGAGATTGATTATTTCAATGAATGTTTGAGATTAGAACAGGTACCAAAGGGACTCAGGACCTGTCATTTCCCAACAGGCCTGATAGCAGGGTCTCAATTCCACTTGGATCTAGTTAAACTGTTCAATAAACAAGGTCTTGAACTTTTAGATGTAATGAAAGCTAACTATGGTAAAACAACTGAAGAACTAAAGGCTAACATAACTGACTTGGACACTCAAATTAAAATACATCCTGACTTTCCAAGATATAAATATGAATACACACGTATATTTCAAACTATCGATTCTGTTATTGACAAAGCAAGAACAACCAAATACAAGAAATTAAAACGAGATTGTGTGCAATACGAGAATGGGTCGGCCTACCCTACCCCACCCCCAGAACAACAATGGAAAATAGGAGGGTATGGGAAAGAAGAGAAAGGAAATGTGAATAACAACCAACAAACTATGAATGGAGAACATTGTGTAAACTTAGATAATGATGGTCATTTCTCTGAAACATTCAACAATATACAAGGAACATGTCCTGATAGAAATACCCAAAGGGAAGATGACAACATGGATGAGGGGCCTCGCAGAAGTCAATGCCTACAAAACCAAATTAAACCTAATCCCCAATCTAATAATAATCAGAGGGGTAACCAACAGGGTTTTCAGAGGGGCCAAATGCAGAATACACGGAACCAGAGAAAGAGACACAACAAATGGAAATAAACCAACCAACCTTAGGCATTTCCCCTCTTATTGTGACTAATTCAGAGGGGGACTTCTCAATATATAACTATTCCTCGGTCCATGTCCCAGCTGAACTAGCCAATTTATTAGCAAAAGGCCTCACATTCATTCCTACCAAAAGACTGAATGTTACGAACTGTATTTTGGATTTAAAGCTGTTTGTGAGGAAACTCAGTTTGGCAGTTTTGTTGGGTAATGTGAGTAAAATGCATAATAATGAATTTAGAATTGCAAGTACTTACAATCCACCATTGCATAACTTGTTATACACCTTTGAAAAAATAACTTGATTTTAGACACATGGATAATTTAAAAGGGAAAGGTAGAGCGAGGAATAACCTCACAGTTGAAGAACAAACCTGGATAAAATATTTGAAAGATACCAGAGCTCGTATCATGAAACCAGACAAAGGTGGGGGTCTGGTTTTCATGGACCAGATTGATTATGAAAACAGAATCGAATTAATGTTGACATCTGAATCTTATAATCATGTATCCATTACTGAATACAACCAGGCCAACAATAGAATAAAAATTTATATAAATGATCTATTTATAGAACAGAGAATCAACATTGAATTATATAATTATCTAATAATGCCATCACCTATTGCTCCAGTTATATTTGGGGTACCCAAAATACACAAGGATTTGAACAATCCACCCCTTAGACCAATAGTAGATGGCAGGAATAGTGCAACCTATGCGTGTGCTAAGGTAGTGGATAAGATTCTCCAGAAATATGTAAATTTAGAAACTTGTATAAGTAAAGACTCTTGGTCCTTTTTGGAAAGAATTAATAATATAGGGTTCGACGAAGATAATAACTTACTCACAATTGATGTAAAAGATCTTTATACCTCAATACCACAAGATACAGGTATTGAGTGGGTGATTATGAATATCAAAGAAAAAGGAGCACCTACATCAAAATTAGTGTTAGTCGAAGAGCTATTAAGTATAGTATTGACCCATAATTACTTTACTTTCAAAAATAATTTTTTCCATCAAAAAAGTGGAGTGGCAATGGGGTCACCCTGTGGATCAAGTTTCGCTAACTTGGTCATGAATTATTGGGAGAAATACTATATATTTAATAAGGAACACATTAACTGTCAAATTATTTACTACACTCGGTACCTGGATGATATATTTATATTAATTAAGGGAAATCAAAGTCAGGCAGAGTGTTTAGTAAAATATTTAAATGACAGCACTGATTTCCTCGAGTTAACATACAAATTCGAGGAGAAACAGATTCCATTCTTGGATGTACTTCTGACTAAAAATAATATTGCAAAGAAGTATGAAACCCAAATTTATAGGAAACCATCCTACTCCAATACCTTCTTACATTTTTCAAGTGCCCACCCTATGTTTCAAAAAAAGTCAGTAGTTAAGGGACAACTAGTTAGGGCGGCAAGAATGACTTCAAGAGAGGATGATTTCCAAGTGGAATGTAACAACTTGAGGAAGATGTTCCTGAAAAGAGCTTACCCAAACAGTATGTTAGATAACCTAATAAATGAAGTCCAAATAAAAAGAAATAGGGGAATCTATACACCAATAGTGAGAGGTAATATGGAAGTACATACCGAAGTCTTAATAGTAAATACCTCTGAAGAATCTACGGGTGTAAGAATGGATTCTCACATAGACACAATGACCACCGAGAGAACTTCAACCTTTGAGTACAGTCTAATACTGACATTTAATTCTGACTTTTACTTTTTGAAAGGTATAGTCTCCAAAAACTGGAACATTCTCAAAGAGAGTAAAGAAATAATAGATAAAATAGGGGAAGAACCAAAATTTACAATTAGGAGAGATAGGAACTTTAAACAACTATTGGAAGGTATACATAGTAACAAAAATACTTTCAACAACAACAAAAAGGGTATGTATACATGTGGAAGTTGCCCCTATTGTAAATATGTTTTGGTGAATAATACACTAACTGTGAAAAACATTGACTTGAAAAGTAAAGGCAGATTTAACTGTAACTCTAAAATGGTGGTATACCTGGCTATATGCCAGGCCTGCCCATGTTTCTATGTGGGTAAAACTATCCGTAGATTCAGAGACAGAATTTATGAACACACTTACAGTATAAACAAAGATAAGCAAGATAATGCATTAGCAAAACACATTTCAGAATACCCCACACATGCATTTAAATTTTGGGTTCTGGACCAATTGGTGCATAATATAAGAGGGGGGCCAGTTGAAATAGAGCTTGAAAAGCAAGAACTATTGTGGCAGATCCGACTAAATGCATATACTTGGCCGGGCCAGAACGATATGTGTTCAATAATGGCTATATTAAAACTCAAAAGCCTCCATAGGTAATGAATTAACCAGTGGTACAACACAATAATATGAAAATAAATTAATTTTGATGGTTATTCATTATTATTTTTTATAATATAACTATCCCAACAAATAAATAAATAACTCAGATGAACGAATAAATAAATATCTTATATAACATCTGTAAGAATATAACTTTCATGCATATATCTATTTTATATAAATTTGTATGGCCCTTTTGTATGTATAACTTTATATATTTACATATATAATTTTATATATTCATATATATATATATATTTATATACATATAGGTATGCCATTATAAGGACAAAAAACATAATCAAATTAAGGGTAAAAATATAGTTGTGGCAGCTGCTGGACAAGTTAGAAATTCTTTAAGGTTTTTAAGACTTCTTATGCTTTTTTATGTTCTATGTGAAATGCTTTATTTAAAAAATTTCATGTAATAAGATAATAGTGGTCTATAGGTTTTTTATATATCTATTAACATGTTTTAAATATTTATTAACATATTTATTATAATGACAATAATTAATCAGAAGATTCTAATTTCTTTATGATTCGTGGTAAGACTGAGTATTACAACAGGATTTTATTGAAAATTAAATAACTGTGTACTAGTAAGGAGGTTTTGATAAAAAGACAATATTGCTTTAAATTTTAATTAATTCAACAGTTGATGTATTATGCACAGTATTTAAACATTGTTAATTGATTTTATGGTGTCTGATGAAGTTCGTGTATGACTTGAACGAAAAGTGCTTGGAGAAGCGCTTCAGTTTATTTGTTTCATTAAACGGCAGTGTTTTGGACATTTGGCATCTTTCGTGGATTTAAAAGTTTAATTAGTGTTTGTTTGGGTTATATCCTCATGCTGGTTATCCCTACTGCCCCTGTAGGCACAATTGTAACTTATGAGTGGAAATTTCCTAATCCAGTGTAACAATCAGGGAAGCACTGAAATAATTCCATTTATATTTCAATTGACAAATTCTGATGAAAACAGTATTAAGCAATTTGTTTTTCTCTTTCTATCTATATTTCTGTTTGAGTATTATTCCCTCATTTGTCCTATCAGAAGGTAATGTGAAGAATATGTATGCATTATTATATCTCACAATATTTTCTGGTATACAAGGGGATGAGGTGAGAATGAATATGCCACACGACACGTACTGTAACATCTAAGTCAGGTAAGGCACAAATAATCTTTGAGTCATTTGTACTCATGAGTGAGTAGAAAGGCAAAGCAGAGATTCACCTGTAAAAACTGTGTTTCAGTTGAACTAAAGGAAACACATATTATATTTAATTCTATTTATGAGGAAAGTAACAGATTGTGACATTTAAGGGGTATTTGCATTCTGTTATTAATGGATTGCTCCTCAGTGTTACATGTTACTTAAGTTAGTTATTATTACAACTATGTTTGCAAGCTACATTAAAAATAGTCTTCACTCAGATTCACATCCTTTTTATGACTTGGTCAAATTTTTTGTACCTTTGATTATAGGCACACATTCGCACTCACACAATTATGTTTGCATGTGTACAAGCACACCCCCCTTCACATGCACTTACAGTCACTTACACATGCATACATGCACATGCACAGACACACACACATGTGCTTGCGAGTGCAGACACACAGACAAACCCACACACACTTCCACCTATAGCATATGTATTCAACTTTATAGCTAATTTGTCTGTTTTAAAAGCAGCTGTTCTAGGCAGTCAGAAACATTCAAACTTTTGAATGAGGTACAATGACAGCATAACCAACCAGTCAGACTATGTGAATATTTGTGTGTGTGTGTGTGTGTGTGTGTGTGTGTGTGTGTGTGTGTGTGTGTGTGTGTGTGTGTGTGTGTGTGTGTGTGTGTGTGTTCCTGCAGTGGGAAACAAAATCAATATGAGTACAGGAATGCTTGGCCTTCATAGAAACTGAAATTTAGCGGTGAAAAGAGATGTTTTTGGTTTGTTGACAGGAGTAATATGCATACCACAAATTACAAACCAAATATCAGCCAGCTCAGTGTACTAAGAACTCTTTTATCATTTTTTGTTCAGGTAGCATAGTTATTTAAGCCTACCAGAAGCACTTGCATTATAATAGGCTTATTAATATGGCCTGCTAGAATTCAGTTATACTATACGGAGTCCATGAGTTTCACATATGTCTGTCAGAAACAAAAATCTTACAGTCTGACTATGTAATCAGCTTAAAGATTAACTTCACCATAAATCTTACCCAATATATAATTCATCAAGGAGAAAAACATATACTGTATAAGATTAATGAAAGAATATATGAGTACCTCAGGAGTACAAAGTCATTTGAACAGACTTTTAGGTGAAGGTTATGTTTTGAATTATATATTTCAATTAATTTTTTGGCAGCCTACATGGAACCGGAACTATTAACCTGCCTTTGGCTATCAACAAGGGAAAAACCTACATTTTTATTTAATCATAAACCATATGTGCATTTATTATCCTGTCTCGTGAACTCTTCTTTATGTGCTGAAAGAAACTGCGTATCTGAGGAAATATGCACTGATCACAACAAATAAAATGTAGCTCTTTGAGATTTATTGGGTATTATTTAACGGTATTTGTATTTTATTTATTCATATCTCTATGTATGTATGAATCCATTTATTTATTTAGTTAACATTTGTTAATCATGGTAGAGTACTGCTGAAAGGGTCTGTATTCAGTTTAAGACACGGGCAAGCATTACAAGATAATGTTGGATTATACAGAGATAATGAGATTAGCATTAAAATAAAGATAAGTGGTATTGTATACAAAGATTTTACATAAATGCAAAGCAATAAAAATGGGTCATAACCTTTATGTCTTCTGTTTCTTCTTTTCTTCTGTTTATTTTATTTTATTTTGCTTCTGTTTACCGGGAATGTCTAACTGGGCATTTGCCCATTTTCAGTGGAGGCCCGGGGAGAAAGTCTCCAAAAACATTAACTTCATAAATTAATTACATAAAAATTACATAAATACAAAAATATGCAAAGTCTTTACATAGAATTACAAAAATACAAAAATTATAAGCAAAGATAATGAATAAACAAGAAAGATATTTTAGCTTATCAGCTAAATATTTACAATGCAATAAAACATTTGGGAGGAAAGAAATAATTTTGAAAGCATGTTAGCCATAGTTTAATGGACAAGTAAAAGTGCAATTAAAATAAGAAATCACAAAATATATAGTTAGAAATAAAGAGGGAATAAGACATACAAGTAAAGCAAGGAAATACAGATATATCGATTGAAGGATAGAATAGTATGCAGATAGTATAATTCGAACATAGTAACACATAGGCAGAACGGCATAGTGAGCAGGAATATAGTATATGAATATATATATATATATTTCAGCCAGGTTTGGTACAAGAGCACAGAAATTGTTCTTAAGGTGTTCTTTCAGAAGATATTTGAACTTGGAATGGCTGGTAGTGTTTAGGATTTCTTGAGGAAATGAATTCCATAGATTGGATATATGGTTTGAGAAAAGAGAATCAGCAAAACTGTTATTGGATTTGATACCTTTTAGAAGGGTTTTGTCAGAGAACCTAAGTGATCTTGGGGAGGAGTAGGTTTGAATCAAGTTTTTAAGAGAAGGACAGCTCTTAGGAAGGTAGAATATGGAATGAGTGAAATTGAGTTGATTAAAGGAAAGTTGGTTAGGGAGTTCCAGGCATTTTGGGTGTTGCAGTGCAGTACAATGATGAGATCTATAAGGGAGGTTAGAGGCAATTCTTGCTATTTTATTATAACAGGTTTCTTGTTTATTTAAGTCAATTTTTATAGGCTGATGAAGAGAGGAGATGCATAAAGTAGAGAAGAAAGAAGGTATGAAATGGCTATTGATTTTCTAGTGGTGTCTGTAAGGAAGGATAGAAGCAACCTAATTTTATGTGTACTTTTTATTGTGATTGCAATGTGTGCATCATATCTAAGGTTATTATATATGGTCACCCTTATTAGCTTTGTGTTATTAGAGGAATAGATGGAGAAAGGGGATGAGTAGGCTTGTGGTTTGTTATTGACAAAGAGCATAAGTTTGGTGTTATTGGGACTGAGAACAAGCTTCGAATGAGAAAGACAGTTTTCAGTTTCATTAAAGGCAGTCTGAGTTGTATGATTAAGTGCAAATAAGGAAGTAGCTGAGCAAATGAGAGTAGAGTTGTCGGCATATTGTATAATTGTAGCATTTTTGTTTGTGGAAAAAGGATAGTTTATTGGTAAAAATAGAGAAGAGCAGTGGTCCAAGTATGGGGCCTTGGGGTACTCCCACTGAGACAGGTAAAAGAGAACATAATTGATTGTGCCATTTTACTGCCGGTTGGCAATCAGATAGATAACTTTGAAACCAGGGGAGTGTAGAATGGGATAGATTTAAAGATACCAGCTCATGCAGAAATTTCTGATGGGAGACTGTGTCAAAAGTTTTGACATATCAAAAAGACAGAAGATACTTGGAGGCCAAAATTTCTAAGCTGATTGCTAGTGTTAGTAAAATTGAGAGCTGTGGTAGTACCATGCTTTGGCCTAAAGCCATGTTGTGATGGAGATAGTAAATTATTGTCAATAAGGTATTGAAGAAGTTGTGTATGAATACAGTTTTCCAAGATCTTGGCACAGGCAGTGGGTGTAGCAATATGTCTATAATTATTAAGTTCTGTGTATGATCTCCCTTTGTGTAAAGGGATAATATATGACATTTTCCATACGTTTGGGATGTATTGTTCAGAGATAGACCAATTGATTAAGACAGAGTTTGCATAAGCGATAGTGTCTGATGCTAATTTAAGGAATTTATTTGAAAGCGGATCTGCAGTAATAGAGGAGGGTTTGAGTCTGGACAGAAGTTTCTTAATAAAACTAATAGGTATATGTTTAAGACAGAAAGATTTATTGTTGCCATTTTGCATAGGTAATACTAATGGAGAGTTATTATTTTTATGTACCAGGAAAAGAATGGAGTTGGCAAAGGGGGAATTGAACTGAGAGGAAATGCTGTCTATATGACTGGAAGTGGTGGGGTCAGGAGTTATGATCTGACCAGGGTTTGTAAGGTTTTTCATGGCTTGCCAAAACATTTGAGGATTATTTCGGTAGTTTTTCTGTATATTTGTGTAGTATATTTTTTTGTCATTTTTGATTCGTGTTTTGGCTAGTAATTGCAGATGTTTGAGCAGAGTAATTTTGTTTTTTGTCTTCTGGTAGTGGTGCCATGTTTTGTCCATTAGTTTAAGGAGGTTTTTGTTATCCTTGGTCAGCCAGGGTATCTGTTTGCTTTGTTGCAGCATTGTATCAGGCGGGCTAAATTATTTAAAATGTCTAGAAATTTGTTTTTAAAATACTCTGCAGCTTGATCAAGGTGAAGGTACTTAAGGGGAGACCAATCACAGTTATTAAGTCAAGTATAAACATTTCTGCTGAGAAGTTTCTTTTGCTACATATGGACCTATAAACAATGTTTTTAAGTGGGTGGATCTGTTTTTTGATTAGGTAGGTGGGAATATGATCACTTAGGTTGCCTGGAAGACAAGAAGTATGGTAGCTGAGGGAAGGTTTATTTATTAAGGTCCAATCCAGTATAGATTTTTTATTGCTATGCTTATCCACTCTGTTTGGAAATTGTATTATTTATTGCTATGCTTATCCACTCTGTTTGGTAATTGTATTAATTGGTAGAAGCCATGGAGGTTGATAAAATTGGTTGGGGTTTTGTAGGTGAAAGAGGACCAGTCAACGTTAAAGTCCCCCATAATTATAGTTTCCTGGGTATATGTAGAGGCTACCCAGCTAAGAAATTCTTCCATATTGTTTGGATTGGTTACAAGGGGTACGTAAGTTGCTATGACAATGGATTTGTTAAGATTAAGTTTCAGGCGGGTTACAAGTATTTCTACCTTTCTATTTGTGGATACAGTTTGTCCCTATGATACATTAAGCATTTCAACAACATTATTGAGATGAATAGGAGAATATAGTAATGTATAAATACTGCAATTGGGAGAGGAAGATAAGTGGGGTTAAGGAGGTTAGAGGATAGGAAGAAAAAAGAAAAGTTGAACAGGTGGAATGGAAGAGAAAATAATGATATTGCAAGATAGAGAAGAGGATTTTAATAGGTGAAGACTAGGCAAACTGCCCCAGAGGCCTATTTAAAGCCTAGCCAAAGACAGGAATCACCCATTCACTCATAAATTCAGAGGTAATTACTAGACTAACTGCTCTTCAGGGCCATTTTAAAATTTCCCAAAGGTGAGAATCAAACCCTGTTCTTTGTGTCTGTGAAGTAAAGACCTTAACTATTATGGCAACCTTATGAAAACAAAGGAAAGTGTAAGGGTGGGTTACTAGAGATGCAGAGGAGATAAAAGCAAGAATGGAGAAGTGTGCAGTTAATGTACAAAAATGGGCATTCAAGATTTAGGTGATCTCTGGAGTGAGAGTATGACGCAATTGCAGTCAGCATACTTTGACAAGAAAGTTCCATGACATTCGCTCCATATAAAGTACTTGTATCTCACTTGTGAGTAAACTTCAGAAAACATCTGCATTACAGAAATTTTCTTAAGACATTGATAAATGTAGGGTATGCTTCAGCAACCTTTATACAGAAATTCCCCTAGACATGTGTGGTGTTTACCAGGGGTGAAGTCTGGGTGCTGCTGCATTAAGGTTTTTTGTCATCAGTAAGGAATGACATCTTCATGTACATTGCCAATGTCAAGATCGCCATGGGGGTGGCAGTGGGGGTTGCAGTTCTTCACCAGCAATGAAGGAAAGCAACGGAGAACTCACAGAAGTGCACAAAAAGACGTCCATATTTATACCTATAAATAGGACAGAAGAAAAAAGTCTGAATGATCCATATCTGGATCCATATGAAGGCTGCTGTTGTCCATCAGTTAGAATAACTGCTCTTTTGCCATTGACTCTTCTTCTGATATTAATTCCCTGGGGTATAAAAGCCACTACCTGATGACACCATTAAATGAGCTTTCTCTGCAATGGCAGTAGAACAGTAATAAATATAAATGGTTGTGGCTCGCAGCACTTACTCGTATGCCTGAGTAATGGTGCCCCTTCACAATGTAGAGAAAGTGTAAATTATAAAGCAGAGACATAATATCAGTTGGTTAGCAGACAACAGAAACAATGTACTGCGTAACATTATCCCTGACTTAATTTGGACTGGATTAATTCTTCTCAAATCTCTCAGTGAAATAAGATATAGGACTGAGTTTTGGATTTTTTGTGACATGTTTTAACCACTCATAGATGCTGCAAGATGCATATCTAACAAGAGTGTTGAAACATGTCTTAGTCTTACAAATGTACTGTATATATTTTACAATCTACATAATGTATAAACAAAAAAAATGAATACAGAAACTGTTTTGAGGTACTCACTGTTCAAACAAAGACAGCCTATCTAAATACCATATAATAATAATTCTATCTGCATATATTTTATACAGAAGTACATCAACAGATGTAGCTGGAAAGAAAATAAATCATTTGATTTCATTTGCCAAAAAAATCTTGTTACATGAGAGCAGTAATGAAGAGTGTTTAAGATTTTTATTGCTTAATTGCAGCCTACTTCTATGAAGCCACTTTGAACAGGTCCAGCTATTGACTAGTCAATTTGTTGGATATTTAAGGGGGATTTATCCACATCCAAATCTTCCACAGAAAGCCCTCCCATCACCACAACAACAATAAATGGTGAATTCTGAAGTCACAAAACCTCAGGGAAATTATATTACTAACAGAAACATGCTATGGGTAAGCCATTCTGGACTAAACTGACTTTGTTGAATAGTCAGTAATATAGCAAAATACTGTAAGAGAATGTTCAAAGAGTAGAATATTACATACTTGACTCCCACCCAGAGAAACATCTCTAACACTAGCACCAAACAGCTGTATTATACTACCTTTTAGAAAATGGGCAAACTATGCATCAGGACCCTGATTGGAGAACGAATGTCCTCCAGCAGGTTACTAATGTACAAGTAATGCCTGCTGAAAATGAGTCCACTGCTTCATGGCAACATATCAAGCTGTCGTGGAGGTTGGTCAGAAAAAAAACTAATGGCCGCCATTACTTTACACACACTAAGCAGCACTTTTGCTGTTTAGCGAGTGTAAAAAACCCCCAGAAAAAAGTGTATGTGTATGTATATAAGTGTGTATGAGTATGTTTATGTTTCTGTCTACGTGTGTGAGTGAATACATGTATGAAAGCAAAAGAGACTGTGTATGAGAAAGATCGAGCGATAGAGTGAGAGTGATCTTGTGTGAGTGAATGTGTGTATGAAAGCAGAAGAGACTGTGTGTGTGTGTGTGTGTGTGTGTGTGTGTGTGTGTGTGTGTGTGTGTGTGTGTGTGTGTGTGTGTGTGTGTGTGTGTGTGTGTGTGTGTGTGTGTGTGTGTGTGTGTGTGTGTGTGTCTGTGATTGAGAGAGAGTGAGAGTGAGAGTGATCCTGTGTGCATACATCTCAACTGTCCACATTTCCACAGAATGTCCAGAGTTTTGCCTCATATTTTTTGCCTGTTCCTCATAATGTTGTGGTTTTGTGACTCTTGTGGCAAATCAGTGAGGAGTAAATTCACTAAATAATGACAGGCATTTGATTTTCAGGCTTTGTATCTTTCAAAAAATGCATTGCAATACAACATATTTTATTCTAGCAATTTTATAAAGTTTATAAGAGTAATATTTAACATTCGTCCTTATTTTTGGGGCTCTGTTCTTCCCATTATTTTTGGCTTTGCCAGATTTCTTGTGCTGAGACTTTACGAGTTATGCTTGTGTGAGTGAATACAAATATGTAACCAGGGGAGGCTGCATGTGTATATGTATGTGTTTGTGAAAGCCGAAAGTGACTGTGTATGAGAGTGAGATTGGGCTCTCTGTAAAATTATTGTGCTGTACTCAAGTATTTACTTTTAAGTACTCCAACAGCATTAGCATACACTACAGAAAGTTTAAAACATTTGGGGGATGAACTATTTTACATCAAAAATACATATAAAAAATAATATAGTACTTGGTAGTCCATACATATGTAAAGTAATGTTATTACTTCAGAAAGTATAGGTACCGTTCCATGTTCAGCTTGTACATATGTATGGACTACCAGTCATACTGCTTGTCCTATCACCAAACGTCGTATTGATTTTAATTTTTACACAGACTGTAAAACTGAGCATGTGATCTATTATGCTGCATGCTCTCTCTGTCAAGCTTACTATGTTGGTAAAATAAATCGTAGTTTTAAGGAGAGGATACTCGAAAATGTTAATTATATTATGAACTTGGATGAAAGCAATGCATTAGTGAAACATGTTATCGAAAAAGGTTCAGGACATAAGTTTAGGTTCACAGCCTTAGAGGTTATGACTATTAATGCAAGACGGGGGACTTTAAATCTAGAATAGAATGTGCAGAGTTACACTGGATAATTCAGATTAAAGATGACATTTTTCTGGTTTAAATGGCAAAGTGTCTTTGAAGCCCATATGAAGGACTAGGAAGTTGACTCATTAGTTTTAATATTTTATTGATTATATATTTTATATTTAAATGTTTTTATGCTTTGTGAGATGAAAGGCTTTAAGTTTTATTACTGAATTTTATAGTATTGTATGTTTAAGAAGGTGTGTTGTTTTATGTGAACGTTGATTGGGTCATGCTTTCTGATATCACAGTTTGACTGTTTAAATAGTTTTTTGGCACTTTTTATCAATGGTCTGATAAAGCTATAGTTGTAATGAAAGTGCTTACCTCATTAAACTTTATTTTTTGCATCCCTTCGTGTGGTGGTTGGATTGTTGGACTGTTTATATTTTCTACATTGGATTTTAGATTTCAAACGTATACCTGTGAGCTCTGCCTGCTTTTTGCTATAATAAAGATTAATAATCTGACCAGGCCTAGGAAATGTCCTTATCTGATGCAATCATTCGACACATCTATGCAAAATGTGGTGCCAATAAGTTTGGTCTAGCTGCACAAAACTAGGTCATTCAAATACCAAAGAGCTTACTGTATGATTGTGCTGAGAGATAAACCCTGGCAAAAATGAAGAAAAGGAAAAATCAAAAATCTGGGAAGAGGCACATTAATCTATTAAAATAGGAAAAGAATGCCACAATTCATCCAAAAGCTCTCCCTGTGCAACCACATCAAAATGTCAAGCAAAACAATTACAGTTTTGAAACTTAGTAAAGCAGGCTGTAGTTTAGAGCTCAATTAACTACCATAACAAGACAAATTAATTTTGCACATTCTCTTTCTAAAACATTTTTCAAAATATCCTGAATAGCCCTATTTCTATTGTCCCCTAGCATTCCACTGAACATCTAGCCTTCATCCTTACATTCTTTCTCAAAACTGAAGAAATGGTGACGCTTCTAATTCAAACTCCAATAGATGGCTCATCTGGATCAGATGGTTTCCGTCTATGGATCTTCAAAATAAGTGGCACACATCGTCACCCTTTTATCACATATTCAACCTCTGCCGCAACACTAATATCACGTCACCCACATGGGAACAAACAATAGATCATTTTCTTCCAAAAGTCTCCAAAGCTAACTCCAACAATGATTTTAGACCCATCTAATTTCCACAATTTCTCCAGACAATATTATATAACTTATATTCATGTATGTATATCAGCACACAGAAATAAACCCTTTTCCCAGAGCATCATAGATATTTGGCAAACTAATATCGTAGATATTTGGCAAACAGAAGTATGATAACAGTCATATATACTTTAACCCAAGGCAACTTAAGAGGCTTTTTTTCTTAATAATCATTTTACAGTGAGCTAATCGAAGGAAGGACACTCGGCAAACTCGGAGCTACAATATATAACATTAAGTATCCTGTTTTTTGTTTATTTTGTTCTTTATTTCTTTGTTGTTTATAGCACTTTGTGTACTGTGTATTTTTTCTAGCTAGTTTCACTGTGTGTGAGGTATTAACTGGAAATTGTCCACTCTTATTAAGCATCTGTTGGGTTGTTTGTTTATGATAACTTGCTGCAGTTAAACTCTTTTTTTCTAGTGGCTCCTTTAGCTGTTTAAAACTTTCATTTAAAGGCTCACTGCTGCTTTTCAGCTGTGAGTAACATTTCTGCAGTTTGTTCTAAGTAGTGGGGATATTTGTAGCATTTCCATATTCAGGCTTGTATTTGGGCCTAGTGTTTGTGGAGGCTGTGTGTCTGAGCACATAATTCAGGGACATCTTGTTTTAGCCAAAGCCATCAGGCATTTCAGTGAGAGAGAATTGTTTGAGGTCATTGGCTGACTGAGGTCTCCTGGACTACAGCTTAGACTAAGCACCCCATTGGTTCTTTTGAGATTTCTTTCTTAAAAGCTGTCTCAGGTTTCAACTTTCTGTTACCTAAGAAGCTCAGTTGTAAGTGTTCAGCCATTTTACAGTGAGCTAATCGAAGGAAGGACACTCAGCAAACTCGGAGCTACAATATATAACATTAAGTATCCTGTTTTTTGTTTATTTTGTTCTTTATTTCTTTGTTTATAGCACTTTGTGTACTGTGTATTTTTTCTAGCTAGTTTCACTGTGTGTGAGGTATTAACTGGAAATTGTCCACTCTTATTAAGCATCTGTTGGGTTGTTTGTTTATGATAACTTGTTGCAGTTAAACTCTTTTTTCTAGGTTCTTTTGAGATTTCTTTCTTAAAAGCTGTCTCAGGTTTCAACTTTCTAGTGGCTCCTTTAGCTGTTTAAAACTTTCATTTAAAGGCTCGCTGCTGCTTTTCAGCTGTGAGTAACATTTCTGCAGTTTGTGGCTTTGCAGTTGCCCGCCCCTAGTGTAAATTTGATCTGGGACCCTCCTCCCAGTCTAGTGTCATTACCTCATTCTACCCAGTACAAGGAGAGCATTTGAGAAGGCCAATCAGCTTAGTTTCTGCTACTCCTTTCTCTCTTTCCAAAAAAAAAAAAAAAATATGTATCTGCTTTTACTGTATTTGTGTTTTATTCCTACTTTATTTTGCTTTTGCGTCATCTTAAAAATACTCAGTTGTATTTATTACTGCTTGGTGTAACTCATTGTAAGCCTTTTAGTTTAAGCACCTGGGCTTCAGACCAGTTTTACATTAGGAAGGTTTGTGGTCTGCACTGTAGTGGCAGAACAGGTAGCTTACATCCTTTTAAGTTGGGAACTGCTGATTGAGGGCTCAGTGTCTGTTATTCTAAAAGTGTATTAATTCTGGTTTAAGCACTTGGGCTTGAGGCCAGTTATTTTACATTAAGAGGGTTCGTGTTCTGCACTCTTGTGGGAGGAGAGGCTGGACTCTGTCCTTCTGAGCTGGGAATTTCTGGTTAAAGCTTATAGTGCCTGCATATTTGAACTGTTTCTTACTGAAATTGGTACACCTCGTTTGCTGTAGCATAGACTAGATCCAGGCCTGCTGAATCTAGCTTTGTTTGTATAACTTGAGCACTAATCCAGGCATTCTTTAAAGTATTCAGTTGTATTTATTACTGCTGGTAGTAACTTGATTAAAGTGTAGCTATCATTTCTAAGTCTTTTGGATTAAGCACTTGGGCTTCAGACCAGTTGTTTTTCATTAGGAAGGTTTGTGGTCTGCACTGTGGTGGCAGGACAGGTAGCTTACATCCTTCTAAGTTGGGAACTGCTGATTGAGAGCTCAGTGTCTGTTATTCTAAAAGTGTATTAGTTCTGGTTTAAGCACTTGGGCTTCAGGCCAGTTATTTTACGTTAAGAAGGATTGCGGTCTGCACTCTTGTGGGAGGAGAGGCTGGACTCTGCCCTTCTGAGCAGGGAATTTATGGTTAAAGGCTTATAGTGCCTGCATATTCTAACTGTTTCTTACTGAAATGGGTACACCTTGTTTGCTGTAGCATAGACTAGATCCAGGCCTGCTGAATCCAGCTTTATTTGTATGCTTGTTGTTTGTTTATTTCCCTGAAACGCTAATTCCACCTAAAACGGCCTTTTAGCACTTCTGTGGATCCCTAGTGATATCTGCATTGCTTACTGTACTTATTTCCTTGTTTCACTTGAAAGAAAGTTACTGTTTGTCGTTTTTGCATTTAAGTTACCTGTAACACATTGCATTTAAGTTACCTGGCACTTGCTCACTAAAGCAATTATATAAGTCAGCTCTAAAAAATTAAAAGCACTACACCCTCACAAACTCCCCTTGAGTACCTTGTTCCCCATTGGCCCTTTTTTCAATTATAAAGGAATTCCCAATACTATTCTAGCATGTCCAAAGGTCAGTTGTCAATCTCCTCTCCGGTCCAGCTGGTGAATCTGGGAATCTTGAGGCAATGTTACAACTGCCTCATGTACACAGACACCCTGTCCTCCTCCCAACAAATTCCAACACATGTGAGAGATGCAACCATATAGCCAAACTGGAGGCTAAGCTCTCTCAACTCAGTACTGGCATAACCAGTCAGGAGGAGAAGGAAACCACACTCACTACAATTCCAGTCTCACATAGACCTACCACGACAACAAACCAAACACATAAACACACAAAACATACTGAGGCTCTAAATAAAAATCTGCCTAAGCAGCAGAGACCTCCAAAGCAGACACCCAGGCAACCACTACCCCAAAACAAAACACGTGCAATACATAGCTCACAAAGCCAGTGTGCTGAACAGTCACAGCCCTTAAGGCTAAACGACACACCTGATACACTTGTAATAGGTGACTCTATCGTCAGGCACACTGATGTCCCGCTCACCAGGCTGAACAAGGAGAAGGTCACGGTGAGCTGCCTGTCGGGCGCTAGGATCCGCCACATAACACAAGCACTCAGGTCACTCCAAGGCAAGTACAAATATGACTCAGTCATTGTCCATGCTGGTGTGAATGACCTGAGACGTACCTCCCTGGACTACATGAAAAGAGACATAGAGGAGCTCTCTGAGCATGTAGCCCAGGCCGGTATGACCCTGACCTTGAGTAGCATCTTACCCTCACCAAGAATGATGCCACAATATGAAGACAAGATGATCAATTTTAACAATTGGCTTAAGTGTTGGTGCCATTCAAAGGGGATCCAATGCCTGTCAGCCTGGGATGACATGCTCGACAAGCCACGATGCTTCGCTAGGGACGGCTTGCACCTGTCACCCCTGGGCTTTGGGATATTGGCAAAGGCTCTTGCTACCCCATAGTACCTTTTTTAGGCAAGGCTCAAAAGACAAACCCACCTCCATAGGTATCACAAGGGATAAGAAACTAAGAGTAATGCTACTTAATGCCAGAAGTCTAAACCTCAAGATGCATGCACTCAAAACTCTCCTTAGCATGGAGAACATCGATATCTGTGCAGTAACAGAAACCTGGTTCAAGGCTCCCGAGAGCACCCCAGCACTACCAGGTTATACCTCATACCATGCTTTTCGGCCCCAAAACTTGGACCGAACCACAAAGGAGGGGAGTATCAATATTCGTCAAAGATACCCACACCTCCAGGTTGGTGGCACAGCACGAAGCATCAGAGACTATCCATGTGCAACTAACTGTGGGTAAAACTGCCTTCCAGTTTATAGCCTGCTACAGACCACCCTCCCAAAAACAGGAACCCCACTTGGCCTTCCTGAGAATACTGGAAAATATGAAGGTCTCTCCAAACACCATTATATTGGGCGACTTCAACTACCCAAACATAGACTGGGAGCATTACTCTAGCTACAACACCCTAGCCCAAAAGTTCCTAGAATTTATAAACTCAAATGCTATGGAACAACTTGTTACCACTCCCACAAGAGGGGAAAACATACTGGACCTGATCATCACCAACATGGCGACACTATGCTCCAGACCAGAAGTGTATCCCTCACTGGTAAGATCAGACCATAAACTAATCTCACTGGATATTCACATCCCGACCCCACCCCCTGCCCAGAAAACCACAGTGAAAAACTTCTCTAAAGCAAATTTCATACGCATCAAAACCGAGGTGAAATCCTTCAAAGCCCCCGGGCCTGTGGAAAATATGTCCCAGACCGCAGAATCCTTTATAAACGCATTCTATGAACACCTTCAGGAATGCATGGATCATGCAATCCCAAATAAAACCAAGACCCAATCCTCCAAAGGCAGACGTCCTGTCTGGTGGACCCCAGCCATAAACAAACTATACAACAGAAGGAGGAAGCTACTACATGATAGAGCAAAATCCCAAAAAGGGAAGGCATCTCTGATCAGTATTAGCAAAAACTACGGGCACTCATAAAATCGTCTAAGGCCAGCTTCGAGAGAAAAATTGCACAGGACACTAAGGATAATCACAAGGCTTTCTTTAGTTATGTTAGGAACCTGGGTGGGAATTCCCAGATATGCTCAGAATTAGTCCAAAATGACAAAAAATACACCGAGCCCACAGACATTGCCAACATCCTAGCTGACAGGTTCAGTGCAAACTTCTCCCCCCTCCCCACCAAAAGGGCAAATATCTATCCCAACAGAGTGCTGCCCCCTGACATCTCAGATGCTCAGGTAAGAGCCGCCCTCTCCAAAGCAAAAAACACAGCATCAATGGGACCAGATGGTGTCCTGGGCTGCGTCCTACATGAACTCCAAGAAGAGCTAAACCCAAACATAAAACTACTGTTCAATCTTAGCCTTACTACAGGATATGTACCCAAACAGTGGTGTACAGCAACAGTGGTCCCTCTCCACAAAGGTGGTGCCTCAAAGGATCCTGGAAACTATCGCCCCATAAGCCTGACTAGCTTGGTCTGCAAAGCTATGGAAAGGATCATCATGGACCTCATAAATAAAGATATTGGGGATCTACAGACACTGGATCCTACCCAGTTTGGCTTTGTTAAGGGCAGATCCTGCCTCTTAAACCTGGTCGATTTCTTTGAAACAGTCACCAAGGTCATTGACGAGGGGAAGGTGGTCCACACAGCCTACCTGGACCTCGCAAAAGCCTTCGATACAATACCCCACTCGGGCATTATAGATAAGCTCACCAGCTTAAATATAAACCGCTATGTCACTAGATGGGTTGCAAACTGGCTCAAGGACAGAACCCACATGGTTAGAATTGCTGGAGCCATGTCAGACTCCAAACCAGTTACAAGTGGCATCCCACAAGGCTCAGTCCTGGGACCTCTCTTGTTTGGTATATATTTTTCGGCGGTACAGGCCAACACGGAAGGACTGTGGCTGACCAAGTTCGCAGATGACTGCAAACTGGGCGCCATAATCAACTCTCCAGCCGACACAAGCATCCTCCAAAAGGGCCTCATAGAAACAGACAACTGGTGCCAGAGCCATGGCCTCAAGCTAAACGCCAAAAGTGTATAGTCATCCCCTTTGGCAAAAACAAAGTGCCCACAAATTACCACATAGGTGGTAATCCATTAAGTACAGAAGAAGTCATTAGGGACCTGGGGACCCAAGTTGATAGCAATCTCTCATTTGACAACCACATGGCCAAAATGGTTAGAAAAACATTTTATATAGCCCAGCTAATCATGAAGGGATTCACATCTAGATCAGGGGAGGTCATCGTACCTCTTTACTCATCCCTCATCAGGCCCATAATTGAGTACAATGCCCCTTTTGGGATGTACCTTACCAGACACCTGCAGCAACTGGAAAGACCCCAAAAGTACCTCACCAAGAGGATCAAAGGGCTCAAACAGATGCCATATGCTGCCCGGTTAAAGAAACTCCAGCTCTACTCAGTGGCATACCGACTGCTCAGAGGCGATCTGTACCTGACGTATAAAGCCATGTCCAACCCGGAATTAATGGACATGCTGCACCTCAGAAAATCCAAATCACATCGAGCTACGAGAGACTTGAACCTCAGCACTGAAATAAATAGGACATGCTGGAGGGACAGATTCATAACCCAGAGGCTCCCTTCACTCTGGAATAAAATCCCAGTCCAGGTTAGGCAGAGTCCCACATTGACTCTCTTCAAGAGGAATCTTGATGAGTGGATGGGAAATCGTAGGTTTACCCCGGGTATCACTTCTGTGTCACTGTTAGACAGAGGCACAGTATACTAACCTCAAAAAAAGGCATAGCAAAATTAATTTAAAATGGGTGGCGAAAGCCAAACACACTCTGGCTAGGCTTATAAATGCCCTTGGGCAGATAGCCTAGTATGAACCTATGAACCTATGAATAAGCTTAATTCTAACTGAACTTACTAAGTACTTCAGTCTGGGTCTCCATCATGTTTTTGAAAGCCCTCAAAGTAGCAGGTTTAACATCCGGTACTTTACAGTTATTCACCATTTTTTTTGTCAAGCAGATTGTTTTCAGTTAAGAAAAAAGAGCAGAAAGTTATACTACCTCAAAACTAAAAAAAAAAAAAAATGAATCCATCAAGGTTCAGTTTGATCTCCTGTCAGTATTCACCAATATGCTTTGCTTGACCTTCCTGAATATCCTGTTATATTTTATTAATATGAAATTGTTATATATCAATTCAGTCCATGCCTATCACACATAGGAAAAAATTTCCCAACATATTTCTATCACCTCCCTAACTTGTTTCAAAATACACAACATACTTTGAGTTTTAAAAAAAGTTATGCTCAGTGGAAAACAACATAAAGTGTCATCCGTTCCCCATTTCTGACAAATTCTTCCCTTTGATTAAATTGTAGTACGAGCAACATTCACTTTCAGTGCCTTGGCCTCTGGTTAGTCTAGTACCTGCATGTTCAATTGCATATTGAAAAAAATATTAAAAATTAACAAACTGCTCTTCTTGGTTAAAATGCCCCCCTTCCCAACAATGAAAACACAACTACTATCAGTAAGGACACATGGAATATTGTCCATCAGCCATTGCCTCAAAAAAAAAAATAAATAAATAAAATAAAATAAAAAATAAAATAGTTATATATTCTAATGACCTGAAAACACAATTATAGATTTCTTACCCAACTCTGAAAACAGAACATCATTGTCACACTCTAAAGCCTTATATCTCCCATTAAGGTAAAGAGTTAAAATATCACTTCACCACCTGTGCTACCTTACTGCCACTGCCCTAACTTCAACCCTACACATTACATTATAAAAATGCATTCCTAACAGTACTACTTCAGAAGACACACAGACTTCATACACAGCAACACATTTACGCAGTACTAAATATATCCCTTTAGCTAGCCTTTACTCTAACCATACTGCAGAAACACTCACATATGTTTATATCCCTTAACAAACATGAATACACACACACACACACACACACACACACACACACACACACACACACACACACACACACACACACACACACACACACACACACACACACACACACACACACACACATGAACACACACACACACACACACACACACACACACACACACACACACACACACACACACACACACACACACATACAAACACCTATTCTTAATTCTGAAACTTTCAGAGTATTCAAAAGCTTAAGCATTACCTCACTTACTTTCATGCAAGTACATTGCACTACAGGAACACTTGATGTTCTGAATATCAATATTTTCTGCAGTGGTGGTGGTGGTGGTTAGGGGGGGGGGGCAGAGCCTGAATGGCTAACTGAAAGCAGTAGTATTTTAGAGCTCCATATAACTAGTTAAATAAGACATGAAAAAATATTCTTTTTTTTTCTTTAAGGTATAAAATCTTATAGATAAAGGATTCATTTACATAATTAGAAACTTTGGTGAAGTTTTACAAATAATTTCCTGTCAAAAAGCTTGGATTCACTTGTTAAAATGAGCAACTCAAGGAATTCTCACCAGGGTGCTGCCTTAAAGAAGGAACTACAATAGATGACATTTACCCTGCAGGAGTTGTCTTTGAAGATGGATGATTTTAAAGAGAACCTAGAAAATCTTTAAACAAGCAGTCAAAAACAGGCTGACACCCTCAAGGAAATGCTACAACAACACCAGACAAGGATGACAGGAAAAGAGGTTTCTCTAAATGACTTAGAAAGCAGACTTAAGGAAGAGGAAACACAGAAAGAACTGCTTCTTAAACAAAACACTTGGTTGGCTAATAAAATAGATGACTTGGAAAATAGGGAGAGGAGAAATAACATCAGGATTTTCAGATTAGCTGAAAACACAGAAGGTGAAGATATTATTTCCTTTTTATCAAGCTGGATCCCTGACTTTTTAAATTTAAAAGAAATACTTTCCTTTAGCATTGTCAGGGCACACAGAGCTCTTGGGAAACCTGCCACTAACTCAAACTCTCATCCTAGGTCAATAATTATTTAATTTCTTTCATACTTGGACAAGGAACTGATTTTAAGATCTGTTTGGAAGAAGGCACCTCTAAAATATAAATAGAGACTGATAAGATTTGATAACGACTATTCATCTAGAATAATGGAACAAAGGAAAAAGAGTGTGGCCAATGATAAAGTTTCTGAAACAAAATAACATCAAGGCACAACTTGTACATCCAGCTAAGATAAGAATACTATATGCCAATGAGATGAGGACTTTTATTGACTTAGAGGAACTTAGGAAGCCTCTTCATTTATTAAAACTAATAATCTGATTACTTTACCACAAGATATGGACTGGATGTCACCTTCTCTTAAGAGAACAAAAGAAACAAATGGCTGGACAGATGTCAAAAAGAAGAAGAAGCAAAAGACTGATACTGTTACAGCCAAATCTCTCAAAGCATCTACTATGATATGAATTGTTTTAACATTACTTTAAAGGGCCAATTTTACTGCTTGGAATTTTAAAACAAAGGTAACTAACTACTGGAATCTTTATATTTTTTGAAAATAGATGACACATGAGCGTTTTCACATTATCTTAGGTATGTAAAACAGGGTACCTTTCTTTCACAGAAGGAGGGTTATATAGCACATAAAATATTTATACTGTAAATCAACATACATAGTATATGTGTATTTTCTCTTAATTTTCTCTTTTCTTTCTCTCTCTTTTCGCTCTTTTCTCATTATTTATTTTAACTTCATCTTGTCTCCCTTTCTAAATTCTCTCCTATTTACTATACTAATATAGTCTGTATATATTTAATAACTCACTACCTTTACATAGATAAATAATAGTCTAAAATAATCTAGTTTTAAGGTAGACTAATTGGAATAGTGAACTTAATTGTTATTACAATATTTATTAGATTAATGATAGTCACTGTTATGCTTATTGGGATTGGGGACATGTTCGTGATCAACTCTGAAATGTTTCATTCATGTACATATGTCCTTTGAATTATTTCCTTTTAGTATTAACAAATATATATATATATATATATATATATATATATATATATATATATATATATATAAAAGGAGGGAAAAATGTACTGTTGGTTAAGAGAAGTGAAGCTATCTTCTCATTCTATTTGCGTGTAAACAATTGCTACAGTTTCTAAGAACACTGTGAACCTGCAAAGTGCATTTAACCTCACAGATAACAAATAATAAGAAAAAGTAATGTTGTTTAGTTATTAAAATGAAAAATAACCTAAGCAAGGCAAAATAAATACATAATAGGACTATTTGTAAATATTTTATGATTATCCTCATAGGATTACATATTCCTGGAAACACAAATGAAAGGTTCCCAAACTACATGCGGACTTACATGTAGCTGCTTGATTAAAAAGTATTACTCAGTTTAACATGCTGTTTCCACAAGCTGTCTGCACTGTAAAAGTTACATTTAATGTGTTACTTGAAAGTGACAGTCTCTAGAGCACATGAAAAGATACATATTACTTTTTGCAACATGTTATCATTGCAGTTACCTCACACTTTGTACAAACTCACTTGGCAACTGATAGCTATTCATTTAAAATATCAGTTTAAATATTAAATGTGCGTTGAAATGCTATTAACATTTTGACAAAATAAAATCTGAACTGTAAAATGAATGACTTGAAAGGAGTAAAGTAATGCATAGATTTCAAAGACAGTTCTTGACACTACAGTATAAGTAAAAATGTATATTCACAAGGAAGTATTAAAATGTTTTAGTCTTCCAGTTAAAATAGCTTACTGTCAACATTTTGCGATATCAGAAAGTTTGAAGAGCTAGGAAATTACTATTATTTGTCTTTATAATGATTATTAGACAGACTGCTGTGGTGGTACAGTGGTAGCATTGTTGCCTCACAGCAAGAGGTTCCCCCATTCAATTCTCGGCTGGAGTGCGGGGAGTGCCTTCTGTGTGGAGTCTGCTTGTCCTCCCCGCGGTTGGGTGGGCATTTGAAAGACATGCATAAATGGGCGTGCCTTCGTTGAAGATTGAACGTCGTGCTGGCACCTCGGCGTTCGTGAAAATCTACTGCCAATCATTAGTGGACCGGAGTTTCACTGTGGTGACCCCTAACCTGGAAAAGCCGAAAGACAACAACAACATTAGACAGATGTTAGACTCTGCTTTGTTTAATGAATTGTGACACATGTTTATAAGGAAAAGTGGACTCAATTATTCACATTGGATTGCATATTCCTGCAAATTCAACTGAAATGTCCTCAAATTACTTGTGAACTTAAATGAAACTGCCTGATTAATAAGCATAACTTACTTTAAAAACCTGAATCCATAAGCTATCTGCTCTATATATGCTACATTATATATGTCACTTGCATATGACAGTTTCTAGAGCACACGAAGAAATACGTATTATTTTTGCAACATGCTATATTTGCACTTATCATACATTCTAAACTAACTCAATTGGCAACTGACAAGTTATTTATTTGAAACATCAGTCTAAATATTAATTGTGCCCTTGAAATAGTGTTGCCGTTTTGACAAAACAAAATCTGAATTGAAAAAGGAATGATTTGAAGAAGTGAAGTATTGTACAGATTACAAAGACAGCTATTGACACTACAATATAACTAGAAATGTATACATGCAAGGAAAAATTGTAATGCTTTATACTTTTAGTTAAAATAGCTTATTGTTAACTTTTTGTTTATCAGAAAATTTAAAGAGCTAGGAAATTATTTCTAATTTGTCTTTATAATGTTTACTAAAGTGATGTTAGTCAGTGACTTGTTCAATGGATTGCAAGTCATGTACAAGATGGACTATTGAATGTTATTTCTGTTTACCTATGTTTGCTGAATTTCTTTTATTAGTACTGATTTTAAACAAGGGAAAGAAAGGGAAAGGAAATCTCTGTTTTGGTCAAGGGAGGAGAGGCTTAAGAGCATTCTAACTGCCCCGAGAACTCTCTAAGATGCTCTAAACACTATTTGATTAATAGTTACCTAAGGTAAGTCTTGATTACCATGTAGGTACCTTCACATTCATTCTAGACCTGATGTGATTACCCATTCTGGAAGCAGGAGGTGTTCTACGCAGGATGGGAATTGTCAGGGTGATCATAGTTCATTCTTAGACTCTGCTTTGTAAATCTATAAATATGTAAAAGCACAGCACACTAGAATGTAGGGCGCCTCTACTCAGAGTCAGGATGCCACTGATAAGCTGTCTTTTCATAAGTGTAAGTTGAAGTTGGTTGACTGAAGACTGGGAAAGTAAAGGAAAACAGTACATCTGCAGTAAATTCATATTTCATTGGTAATCACTCATTGTCTCCTACAGAGTCCTTTTAGTCAAATTATTTTAGTAATAATCTATTTGTTGTTGGCTTATTCAGTGTATGCTCCTCTGTTGCATTTAATTAATCCAAAATGACATATCTGACATGTTTGGGATCTTTTAAGGGTAACTAAATATTGGATATTTTCTAAGTCAACATAATAATTGTTTACACTACTAACATTCCATACTGATATAAAATACTATTGAACAATAATAGAATAATATAGAATTTCATATCTCTTTTAAGAAAATTCTCCATATGACAATTTAACATATGTAGCTCAGTTGATATTGTTGATTAAAGGTATGAGTGATAATCCAATAGATCTAACTTTATCTATTGGATTAGGAATGACTTTTATTCCATGTTTAATGGGAAATTCATATTTACTTGTATTTGATACTTTAGAATTAATGTTTTATAGAAGTACTTTTTAAAGCCTGACCAGAATTTTACCCTAGTTGTATTTAAAGAAGAAAGGACATTAAATTACACAACCTAGTTTAAACACATAAAAATAACATTCAGTGTTATCAAAGAATATGTTATAACTACTATAATCAAAATAAAAAAAGAAGCAAAATGTTTCTTCCAACAATAACTTGAAATGGATTTAACATTCTTATCCTTAAATACTAATGGCTTAAATAATGCAAATAAAAGATCAAACTTACTAAAATATTTAAATCTAAATAAGGCACAAGAAGTATTTCTCCAGGAAACACATTTTAAGACTAATGATAGCTTTATTTGGAACCCTAAGGACTATACGGTCTTAGTTCAATCCTCCTATAGAACAAAGAGAAAAGGAGTATCAATTCTCTGGAAGAAAAACATAATCACTCCAAAAGTTATTTATAAATATGAAGACAAAAAAGGTCTACGAGCATTTATTACAATTAAATTTAATAACAGAATATGGACCTTAGCTAATCTATATTGGTGCCCAGGAATTGGAGCAGGAATGGTTAAAAAAACACCTAGATTTTATTTCCAACAATTATAAAGGAAATCTTATACTGGGAGGAGACTTTAATTGTACCTTAGAAGCTTCTGAAACCACCAAGAAGTCTTTTCACATAGCAACTATTTCAGAATCCTTAAAAAGATGGATTGATTCATTTAATTTAATAGGTACTTTTAAAGTAAAATATGATAAATCCTTATTATTTTCCCATAAAGACCATAGAACACAAACCAGAATAAACAAATTATTCCTAGTTCAAGATTTACAAACAAAAATCCTCAACTTCTCAATAGTTTCATGCCTCTTCTCATATCATGACTCTCTGATAATAAAGCTCCAAATAGAGCTTAAACCTTTAATCCTCTCAACTAGAATTCCATCATATATGACAAAAATTAAAAAAATTCAGACCCTGGATGTTGACAGAACTACAATTATTTCTTGAAATTAATAATACAACAAAAATCAGTAGAGTCATGGTTTGGGACTCATTAAAAGCATATTTATTTGGTAAGACCCTTAGCTGATAGAAAAACAAAGTTAAAGAGTGGGAATCTGAATCATTAGACTTGCAAACCAGACTCTTGACAGCAAAATCTAAAAAAAATCTGAATTATCCAGAAGTAAAAAAAGAAATAGCGAAATTAAATAAAAAATATAATGAAATTCTAACACACAAAATATGTCTAGCTTTTGAAAAATTAAAAATAAACTCATTAGCCACCTCCCCTAGATATCTACATAACTTATCTGCAAGGATTAAAATACAATCTAAAGCAAATAACATTAGTAGTATATATCATGAAAAGAAAGGGAAAAAAATATCAGATATAGGAGACATCCTTGAAGCATTTCAGTTCCATTATATGGAACTCTTCAAAAAAGAAGATTTAGACACCAAGCAAATAAACTTAGATACAAACCTTATCAGTATAAAAAAATTCCAGAAACTTTAAACTAGACCTACAAAAACCTATATCCTGCAAAGAAATTGTTGACAAGATAAAATAAAGCAAATCTAACAAGGCTCCAGGGATAGATGGTATAATTACGGAATTTTACAAACTCTTCCCTTCAACAGTAATCTCTCTTTTTCATAAAACTTTGCTAGAAGTCTAGTCAGAAGCAAAAATACCACCCTCATGGAAATATTCTCTCATAACACCAATTCTAAAAGATAAAAAACCATCAGACCTTTGCACCTCATACAGACCTATATAATTATTGAATAATGATTACAACACATTCATTTAATTTAATAGGTACTTTTAAAGTAAAAGATGATAAATCCTTATTATTTTCCCATAAAGACCATAGAACACAAACCAGAATAAACAAATTATTCCTAGTTCAAGATTTACAAACAAAAATCCTCAACTTCTCAATAGTTTCATGCCTCTTCTCATATCATGACTCTCTGATAATAAAGCTCCAAATAGAGCTTAAACCTTTAATCCTCTCAACTAGAATTCCATCATATATGACAAAAATTAAAAAAATTCAGACCCTGGATGTTGACAGAACTACAATTATTTCTTGAAATTAATAATACAACAAAAATCAGTAGAGTCATGGTTTGGGACTCATTAAAAGCATATTTATTTGGTAAGACCCTTAGCTGATAGAAAAACAAAGTTAAAGAGTGGGAATCTGAATCATTAGACTTGCAAACCAGACTCTTGACAGCAAAATCTAAAAAAAATCTGAATTATCCAGAAGTAAAAAAAGAAATAGCGAAATTAAATAAAAAATATAATGAAATTCTAACACACAAAATATGTCTAGCTTTTGAAAAATTAAAAATAAACTCATTAGCCACCTCCCCTAGATATCTACATAACTTATCTGCAAGGATTAAAATACAATCTAAAGCAAATAACATTAGTAGTATATATCATGAAAAGAAAGGGAAAAAAATATCAGATATAGGAGACATCCTTGAAGCATTTCAGTTCCATTATATGGAACTCTTCAAAAAAGAAGATTTAGACACCAAGCAAATAAACTTAGATACAAACCTTATCAGTATAAAAAAATTCCAGAAACTTTAAACTAGACCTACAAAAACCTATATCCTGCAAATATAGTGTTGACAAGATAAAATAAAGCAAATCTAACAAGGCTCCAGGGATAGATGGTATAATTACAGAATTTTACAAACTCTTCCCTTCAACAGTAATCTCTCTTTTTCATAAAACTTTGCTAGAAGTCTAGTCAGAAGCAAAAATACCACCCTCATGGAAATATTCTCTCATAACACCAATTCTAAAAGATAATCAACCATCAGACCTTTGCACCTCATACAGACCTATATAATTATTGAATAATGATTACAACACATTCATGTTAATCCTAGCTAACAGAATGAAAATCCCACTTTCAAAGACAATTAATAATGATCAAACTGGGTTTTTATGTAACAGGCACCCACATGATAATATTAAAAGGATACTTACTCTTATAGATTATGTGAATAAAGAAGCTAGAGAAACACTTGTAATCTGATTAGACATAGAAAAAGCATTCAATTCCCTCAACTGGGAATATCTATTTAAAACTTTAGCATTATTTGAAGTTCCTCCTCCCTTCATCTTATTACTAAAAAACATACATATTAATAACTTAGACTATATTAAATTAGGTCCTTTCACCTCAGAATCTATCCATATAATGAAAGGTACTTATCAAGGTTTCCCCCTTTCTCCTATTTTATTTGCTTTGGCTATAGAGATACTTGCAGAAATAGTATGCAATAATCCAAGAATAAAAGAATAGAAGTCTATGACCAGTACATTTCTAAAATAATGCGTTTTGCTGATGATATTTTATTAACCCTATCAAACTCCAGAGAGTCATTAGGAGAGCTAGAAGAAGTAATGGAGAAAATTTATAAGATTTCAGGTCTACACTTTAATAGATCAAAATCAAAATTTCTATTTTTAAATAAGAAAAAAAGAACTACAAGTTACAGATAAATCCATCATAGGAAAACAAGAACTTATGCTAAATTATTTAGGAATAGTGTTATGCAAAAATATAAATGAAACAGTATTAATAAATTATAAAAACATTATTGAAACAATAAAAAAATATATATAGAAAAGTGGAACAAAATTATATTAACTTTTGAAGACAGATTGCAATTAACAAAAATGGTCTTATTGCCAAAAATACTATATGCAGCATTAGCAATACAGTTAATTCCTAAAAGATGCATTCTTAAAGAAATAAACTCATGTTTAATAAAATTTTTGTGGTATCCCAAAAAGAACAGAGTAGCTCTAACTCATCACATTAGACCCTGGAAACAAGGAGGATTGAACTTCCCAGAAATAGAAACATCTATAAAAGCATCTGTGCTTAAAACTACAATAGACTGGATAAACCCAAATTATTTTGCCAGCTGGAAAGAATTAACAAGGGCTATATTAACAAATGAATTTAATCTGTTAAAAAAAAAGTTTTAATAGTAGACAAATCAAACAAACCCTGGTGCATACTATGCATAAGTATACAATATAATGTAACAAAACATTCTAAAACAACACTGATTAATTATTACATCAGTTCCTTTAGGAAATGTATCATTGCAAACATAGATCTAAAACTTTGGCTTGACTTTTTAACTCCATTTACCATCACTAAGAACTTTCCTCACAAAATATATAGTAAACTAAAGTTCTATCTTTGCTGGAGTTCTCATTTTGTTTTCACAAAATATATAGGGAAACAATAAACTCCTGGGAACAAAATGGATTCTTATGCTGGTTTCAATATGCAAATAAATTATATGTTTTAGATATACATATGATAAAAACTGCTTACAATATTCCAACACAGGACTGGTTAACCTTACAAAGGATTCTAATGTACACTCAAGATTTATGCAGATTAATTACTAATTCCTCATTTAAAGATATTCCAAATCTAATACATTTTCTACATGGATTTATATATAATAGTTGTGAAAAGAAAAATTCCATTTTAAATCTATATAAAGAGTTAATAACATATGAAACAATTCCCAAACCATCATATTGGCAGTTCTTAACAAAAGGTCAGTCATTGCAGTTAACAGAAGAAATTAAAACTAACATCTTACTATCAGTTAATTACACCTCTACCACACAGTACTAGAATATAATTAACTGGAAATACTTACATAGAGCATTTTTAACACCAGATAGAATTAAAAAGAACAATACTACTACAAATGTTTTTTGCTGGATGTGTGAAAAGTCAAATAAAGCAGACTGGATTCATATTTTTTATGAATGTAATAAAATTAAATCATATTGGAATGGATTCAATCATTTTTTACAAGCTTTATTTAATGAATCCTTTACCTTAACTAAAGCAGTGATTATACTAAATGTAAATGAAGGTCCCTACCTGAATAAGACAAATATGTATTTGTTATGGACAATACTTGCTATATATTGGAAATGCATAACCAGAAGGTGGAATCCAAATACACCCCTGACCTTGGAAGAATTCTACACTTTACTGAAAACAACTGCATCAGTGGAAATAAAAATCAAAGAACTACGAATCTATCCCAGTCCATTGGTAAATAACCCTTGGAAGAAAGTTATAACTTTGTTGGACACTCTGCAATAATCAATATTGTATCTCTGATAACTGATCTGTTAATTCTATATTTAATAACATACAGTGTATATAATTGAAAGTCAGGCTATAAACTATTTTGTAAGTTCAGTCCTGGATAAACAGATGCTGGAAAATAATCTATCCACTTACATTCTGCAAGCTCAGTCTAAAGTATAATGTCACTACCCCTTATACCTTAATTTACAACTTGAACTACTCAAAATTTAAAGGAATGTGTATCACCTTTTAATTGAATATATTTAAAGAGCATTATTCTCAACCTCTCTCCAAATCTCAGAGAGGTGAGAATGAATCCTTTGTTTTAATTTCAAGTTAGTTTTACCTATATAAAAACTCAGACATGCTAGCCAAATAAACCACATTCTCCATTTGACAAGTAGCAAAAGTCCTAAAATCAAAAATAACACCAGAAATGGGATGTTGAAATAATAACTCAGTATAAATAACATTACAGTAACTGCACTGATGGCAGGGATGTGTTCCTTTGCTATTCAATGATAGTTTTTTTATATCGAGACGTATCTTTGTAACACAGAAGCTGTTTTAAATTTCTTTCTTTTTTATGTGCAAACTCTGGTTTAATACCTATAAATTCTTTAATTTCACTATTAGAAGTAAGAATAGGCCAATATTTATTCATAATCTGTTTAATACATTTCGTATACCTGTTATACTTCATAAGATACCTAACAGGTCTTTTCTCGGTTGGCCTATTAACTCTAGCTACTAGATCAGATCTCAAGTATGGCTGCTCTGTATCAACACATCTATTAACAGATAGATTTTTCATAATGTCCAACAATTCTGGATCATATCCTCTTTGACTAAAGTCCTTACTCATAACTTCTAGGTCTTGCAAAAATGCATCTTCTTTAGTATTTAGTCTACTGGCCTGTAAAAATTGACTATATACAATACCTTTGAAAATATAATTTGGGTGCATACTCTGAGAGTGCACGTATCTTGTAGCCTGTACATCCTTTTTAAAAATAGTAGTGTCAAAACATTCATCAAATAAACTAACAGTGATATGTAAAAAAAATATTTTTAAACTATCATAAGTCAAGTCAAACACCAAAAATTCAGCATTGCTATGTAACCAAATAATGAACAATTTCAAGTTCTCGATACTATTATTCCACAACAGAAAAATATCACCGGCAACACTCTTATAGAACACCAAATCAGTGTTCATATAGGTTAAAGGATTAACAGTGCCAAAAATATATTTTTCTTCCCATCTAGCTAGAACCAAGTTGGCATACATATTAGCAATGGATGTACCCATTGTTACGCCAACTTGCTGATGATAGTATTTGTTGTTAAACAAAAAGCATTATTTTGTACAACTATTTCAAGCATGGAACATATACTCCCAATTTTACAAGATGTAAAAGTACTGTGCTTATTCAAAAACTCTCTAATGTACTGAACACCTAACTCATTTGGTATTACAGTAAAAAGTGACTTGATATCTAGTGTGCCCAACAATAACCCATTTAAATTTGTTCTATCAGACCACGATTTCAAAGAATGCAAACAATCATTAGTGTCCTTAATAAAAGCAGGACTAAACTTCAAAAAGGGTTTAAGTTGACACTCTAAGTATTTAGACAAAGCAAAAGTCGCCCATTTACCTCCAGCAACTATAGGTCTCATAGGTGGATATGTCAGATGTTTATGTAGCTTTGGCAGCCCATATATGACTGGTATCACAGGTTGAATAACACATAAATAATTGTATTCATCTGGGTAGATTTCTCCATCTATCGTGGCACTATATAGAAATTCTTAACGTTATAGATAAGCCCATTCACATCTCTGATGTTAACCACTTTAAACACTTTAGAGTCTGATAGTAATTCATACATTAAAGTGTTATACAGTGCTTTACCCAACATTACAACTTTGCCAGCCTTATCTGCAGATTTTATTATTATATCATCATATAGGCATACATTCTTCAAAGCATCCCTTTCCTCTGATGTAAGGTTATAAAACCTTGTAGCAATATTATTGCTAAAGAACAACTCGTATAATTCTACTTCACACATCTCTAAGAATGCTTTGACTGTAGGTGTATGCACAGGTACAAATGTACTGTATCTCGTAATTTTACTACCCATCTCTTCAGAATTATTTTTAAATAAAAGTTAAAGGTCTAGATTATGAGCAAATAATCTCAGCTCTGTTAGTGCTTCACTTATATTCCCTTCAGTGGCTGGAATAAAACTCAGTCCTTTTATTTAAAACAGATAACTCAACAGAAGAGAATACCCTTTCAGATGGATTAACTACATTACAAATGTTCAAGTCACTATAACCCGACTCCGAGTAACTGGGCCTACCTTGTTTGCACTTTGTTTCTTGTGAGAGTCTAAATGTCCCTCTTGACTCACCAATGTAGTCCGCTGAATAGGGGTACAAACTCTGCTTCTTCCCCTTGTTTGTTCCTGCACCTTTATCGGTAGCTGAAGATAAAATCGAGCTGTTTCAAAAAATTAGAAGTTGATGCATGCCCAAGCTCGGACACATTCAAGTTGTTTAAACTCTCACTCACAACAGAGACAGGTTCAGTTACTACAGAATTCTCATTTTCATTAGAAAAAGAGTCAAGATCTACAACTGCAGATCTGCCTTTAGTAGCATTAGAAGTTGTAGCTGTTACCACAGGCTGCCATAGCCGTTCTCCAGGCTGTTGCAACCCAAATGATGATGTATTTGACTTATTTATACCAGAGGGCATGGCTACATGATTCGTAGTCACCACATTGGTCGACGTAGTTGTTCCATTCATCTGTGTCCTCGGCCAAGAAAAAACCTGTTGAATTTTAAAATCATTAAGGTCTCTCAATATTTTACACTTTTTTTGCATCATGAGTTTTTTTTCAAACACATGTATATGATGAATCATCTCAGTATATTCAACAGAAATTAGATGAAAACAAGCAGAGGCCAACAGTTCATCTTCCATGGCTTTAATTTCCCTTTTCAGGTCTTTCTCAATATCACAAAAAAGTAATTCATTAAGCGAATATAATCCGCACTTAATTTAAGGTTTAATTCTTGCCATTTTTGCAGTAACACAGTATATTTATTGCCATAAGTAGGCATTTTAGTTATGCGTAGCCATCCTGGGGCAACACCAAGTTCAAGGTAAGCACAGAAGCTGTAGCGTTGCCACTGCAGCCTTTAAAACTGTTCAGTCTTGTAGGTTAGGGTCTTAATTTTTATAAGAAGCTCACCTTTCTGGTCATCACACACTTCAGAGGTAACACTAACATGCTCATTTGAGGTATTACTAGTACAAAAAGGCAGTAATGGATTCTCTGTCATACTCACTATCTCACAAAGTCTTTTGATAGGCATTCCATCAGCATTTTTAGGAGAATCAAGGACACCAGGCTAAATATCCATTCTAAAAAGACTTGTTCCTGATGAAAACCACAAACCAAACAAAGAATAAAATCTCGTATAGGAACCAAAGTATTCCTAGATATCCATAGGTTCATAGGTTAGTACTAGGCTAACTGCCCTTGTGAGCCGACCTATGAACCTATGAAAAAAGTATTCCTAGGTATCCAAAAGCACAAAAAACAGCAATAAACTAGGAATACGACGTCAAGACTTGTTTTTAATAAGACGAATGCAAGGCTTTCAAGCATAAGCTATTTTTCAATGCATAAAACAGCTACAGTAATGGTCACAATAAATATTCAAATCAGCCAATAAAAAACAACATTCAGTTAATTAAATTAAATATTTAAAACCGTCACAAGCATGATTAACCCATTCCTAGCAAAAAGATAAAAACAAGACAAAATAAAACATACAGATACAAACAGCCTGGTTAATATACTAAGTACATTCATGCCTATATTTCCAAACTAGGCTTTAAACTACTTTGTGAGTTCAGTCCTAGATAAACAGATGCTCGAAAATAATCTTTCCACTTACATTCTGCAAGCTCAGTCTGAAGTGTAATGTCACCACCCCTTATACCTACATTTACAACTTGAACTACTAGAAATTTAAAGGAATGTGTATCACCTTTTAATTGAATATGTGTAAAGAGAGCATTATTCTCAACATCTCTCTGAATCTCAGAGAGGTGAGAACAAATCCTTTGTTTTAATTTCAAGTTAATTTTACCTATATAAAAACTCGGATATGCTACACAATTAGCCAAATAAACCACATTCTCCGTTTGACAAGCAGCAAAAGTCCTAAATTCAAAAATAACACCAGAAATGGGATGTTGAAATAATCTGAGAGAGGTGAGAACAAATCCTTTGTTTTAATTTCAAGTTAGTTTTACCTATATAAAAACTCAGACATGCTGCACAATTAGCTAAATAAACCACATTCTCCATTTGACAAGTAGCAACAAGGATGTTGAAATAATAACTCAGTATTAATAACATTACAGTAACTGCACTGATGGCAGGGATGTGTTCCTTTGCTATTCAATGATAGTTTTTTATATCGAGGCATATCTTTGTAACTCAGAAGCTGTTTTACATTTCTTTTTTATCTGCAAACTCTGGTTTAATACCTAGAAATTCTTTAATTTCACTATTAGAAGTAAGAATAGGCCAATATTTATTAATAATCTGTTTAATACAAGTATGAATATAACTGGAAATATATACTTTCTCGGACTTATGGAAATCACTGGGTAGCTTTAAACATTCTTCATTTGATTTACAAATTTAAACTCTGAGCAAATGTATAACTGTAATATTTATGGTACTATTGATGTTATATTGCAGATGTACTATTGAGGTTATGTTGTGTTAATATTATATAAAATGCACTATTATTGTACTAATGTGGTATTTTTTGCATGAAAAATAAACTTCAATAAACTAACAACTGACAAAAATAAAAAAAAAACAAAAAGTGGAGCAGAAACTCCCCGATGAACTTGAACACACAGAAAAGTCCTTTGGATGAAAGCGCTCAGTGATAAAACCCATAATGTTTTAATCATTGTTGCTTCCAGATGGTCATCTTATCAGTGAATAAGAGGTCTGGTTTAAGTCAAATTATGTGCCTTCACTTAAAGATGTTTGGGTTGAGTTCTTGGATGGTTACTTTAAGGTTCATTAATTACATAGGGCATTTTCCCATACAACAGCACTAATATTACAGAAAGAACTCATTCTAATAGGCAAGATTTAGCAACACCTAAGGTGACCTTAGCTTCTCACAGTCCCTTTATGAACTATCCACCACTACTACTTTATTGTCCCTTTCCTTCTTAAGGGAGTGTTGGATTTGGAGGGCCCCACTCCATTGCTGTTATTTTAGGTTTACCGTTAAGAGGAGGGGAACAACTTCCCTAATCATGCTATTGAACAGGCTATTTCATATTGCATACAAATTAGATACCCAATGTATTCCATTTAACTTTTTTCAACTTTTTCTTAGTTTGAATGGGCTTTTCATTTATTTTAATGAGATGCAATTATTGCATTAGTTTTCAATTGACTAAGGCCTTTACATTTGAATAGGTTTTTACAGATGGTGTAGCTCATTGGTGGTTTTCTACCTTTAGTTTTAAGATAAGTTTCAAAGTTTTTTAGTAATATATTTTAGATCAACTTCTTGTATTCCTTTCTGTACAGTAGTTAAGCTAAATTTTTGGTTAGAAGGTAGTGTACTATAGCATGGAGATTTAGTTAGGATACTGTTAGATATTTTAGATATTAGTTTCTAATTTCAGGTCTGATATGCTACTGGTGCCAGTTTTTGATTGACTTGTTACAGTCTGGTCTTCATTCTGTTTATTTATTTGTATATTTGCTCATTTACTAAATAATAATATTGGATTTCACTTCTTGTTTAATTTAGATTGGGCTCATGGGTTATGCAGGTGCAGTATTTATGTTAGTTTATGTAGCTCATGTGGTATGATTTGTTTTATTCTTTCTTTTTACTGTGCCTGAGAGATGATGTTCAAGGATTCAACTGATTAGAGGATTAATGTCCCATAAGAGATGATCATGGTGATAAGTGGTTTAATAATGCAAATAAATAAAACTATCTGTTTCATGAAGTTACTAAGCATGTTTACAAAGCCTGTTTATCAGTATTAGTCATTGAGATGTCTGTGTGTGTGTGTGTGTGTGTGTGTGTGTGTGTGTGTGTGTGTGTGTGTGTGTGTGTGTGTGTGTGTGTGTGTGTGTGTTCATAGGTTCATACTAGACTAACTGCCCTTGTGGGCCATTTTAAGTCTAGCCAATTACCCCATGTAAGAATCAAACCCTGTACCTTGTGGCTGTAAGGTAAACACCCTAACCATTATACCAACCTCCCACAATCTTGCTATTATGTCTAGATGTGTAAGAAGTGATAGAGACTGAAGAGACATTGTATACAATCTTTCTGATGCAGTATATTTGGTGAAAATTAAACATTAAGATTTTAAGGAAATTAGTAGAAAACTTCAGTAAGAATATGGTAGGATTATTCAAGTGATAGTACAAAGTTCAGTTAAAATGAGAAAAAAAAAACTAAAGAATCAACTTTAATTCCATGGATTACAAACCCTAAACATCCTTGTGGAAAGATCTTTGCCTTACTACTCTCTTGTTTCATATGATCAACTGTCTGGTCACCATTTCTTATGGATAGTTAATTCCTTTCAACAAAACATGGTTTAAGAATTTGGCTTGATCTGCTGTACGGATTCTCCTTTTCTGAATTTTGATAACATTAAGAGTAGCTTTACAACAGCTTATGTGTTTGTTACATAACTGCTGAGGAAAGATGATTTTTTTCTAAACAGGGAAGTAAAATTAGAGTAGGGTGGGGAAGTTCGCTCTCTCCAAAACTTTCAAATAAACAGATGAAATCGGATACGTATCTTATCTGCTTATGCATATCAGTGCAGTGTAAAAAATCAATAATTTTCTATAATCTTTAATTTATTATAAATGTTAATACCCATATATTTTCTATTCTTTTTTAAACATTTTCTTTTATTAAGCTTAAAAACAATTCAATCAGCAGAGAACTGGCTATAAGAACAAAGCTAACCAGATGAACATTTAAACTTATTCATCAGTTGTTTTTTCTCTTATGTCTTACCATAATATATTAAAACTAAGACTGTTCTCTATCATATGATAAGACACTACTCATTAATCAAGCAGCAAACCAACACAACCCTACTGATATCATTTCCTATCCTCAAAATCACCTCAATAATATGTTAAATTATAGGGATACAAAACTGCCAACCAAAATGCACACTTGTACCACCTAAGTCATCAAGGCCCCAATAATAAAGGGGACAAACTTGAAGCATGGGTGCAAGATAATAACCATGACATTTGAGATAGTTTTAAGACCTAGTTTGCATACAAAAAAACACCCAGCCACATATCAACTTTACCATAGCAATAGCTTATACTCCAAAAAAAAAAGGATACAATATAGTCCTTATTACAAAGAACTCTGTATTTAATTTAATTCTGGATGGGCAGAAAACTATCCACACTGATTTCTAACTAAAATACTAATCAGACATTAAATATAGCTATTGATTGCAGTGGTGTACATCCCCCTTATTATAGCTGTTGTTTGTGTGCAAGAACCCTTAATGAATGTCTAAATAGGCAGAGAAGGCAATGTCTGTATAGTTACAGACCTTAACATAGATATGCAAGGCCCTTAGAAATGAAATGTTCTATACTACCTGTCCCACAATCTAATAACCTGAATACGTATCTCCCTACCAAGGCCTACCACCTTATTAAGCCACCACAGTCTCCTTAACCTTTTTAGAACAAACATCTCCTACATACTCAAAATGCATTTACTAAGTTACAAAGACATGCATCTGGAGCTTTTCTTCCCGCCCGCCACTGAAAATTGACTCTTTCCAAGTTGGACTTTCTCTGTCAACAAATGTTAAATAAATTAATTAATAAATAAACAATCATTATCCAACTGGTGCAGCTATTCCATTCAGTGCATGTCAAGCTTATACTAGGAATCAAATCCTGCAGTAATTCTTATTGTCCTGAACTGTTTACTTAAACTAGGAATCAGCAAAGTTTTTATTTAACTTTAGAAAATGCATGTCAAAAAATGCCACTGGCTTGATCATAGCCTGAGATCCTTAATAAAAGTATAGATAAAGCTTGTTACAAGTGGAAATCATTGAAAGTTAGTGAAGAATGGAAAACTAATTGCAGTCTTAGGGAGCAATTCAAACTTCTTATCAAGGAAGCCAGTACTTCTAACATTTAGACAAGGCAAAAAAATGGCATTTATGCCTGGTGTATTATAGGAGAGAATCAAATATATAGTTTATAGAGATAAATCAAGTTCTGAAAATGCTTATTCTCTCAATGGTAGTGTCAAATTGTAATAGAAAAATGAAATTATATTCATTTTTACATTGCCATCCATACCAGTAGCTTTTCCTATCTACTGTTGTATGAACCCAACAGCAAACATCAGTTAAAATCCAGAACTGCAAGTAAATGTTCTGACATTCTACTTCTAAACAATGTCATCTAAAACAGTAAGAGAACCACCAGAAAACTTGAAAACAGCTCCAACCTAATACATTCTACCCTTTCTATATTTACTTGATAGCATCCATATTAGCAAAATAATCACCCACATTTTCAGTCTCACTTTAGCCAGTAGAATAGATCTTCCTCAATTTAAGCATTCCTAATTATCTTCATAGCAAAACAACTGACAATCCAAATCACATGAGTTTTAAGCCAGTTATTCTCTCTGTTTTCTCACAAAAGGTTCAAGAAATTACTTCATAAGCAAATTTTGAGTGCATTCAATAAATATGTTATTGTTATTGACTTCTAGCACACATTTAGGAATGATCATAGCACACACACAGCTGTATGCACTGTCACAGACAAAATCTACTCAAATATGGACAACGAATGGCTCAGTGGGGTATCTTTTTTTTACCTAAAAAGAACATCCAGGGCAGTCAAATATCTACAACATCTACTCAAACTTAGATATATGACTTCAGTCTTAATGCTCTAAATTCACTAATAAACTGTCAGTGCATATTCAGCATCAATATACACCAAAGATTTACCAACTTCATGAAAATAATAATCATATTGTAGCTTACAACAGCTGAGAATGGAAGAATACTGCAAAATGTATTCACAGCTAATAAGGTTAAGTGCTCTCATTCCACTGAATATTAAAATCAGAATTCAACAGACTAAGTAACAAGACACAATGAAAATATTAAATGGTATATATGTGCATGACATCACACAAAATACAAGCTATCAAAATATTAATGTATTAAATAGTATGCAGCCACATGACATCATAACACAGCCAAGCAAAATATCATTTTAATTTCAAATATTGTGCAGTATCAGTGGTGCAATGTATTGCGTACTCACCTTTGGTCCAGATGGCTATGGATTCTATTCCCACACTAGGCCGATTATTTACTGACACTGCAGTACAGCATGGGGGCTGCTGCACTCCTGAGTGTCCCATCCTTCAGATGAGCTATTTATCTGAGGCTCCATCTGCTTGATTCGGTGGTATCTCAGGTGGATGTAAAAGATCCCATGGCACCTAGTAAAAAGCATACAGGAAGTTCTGCGATGCCCTGACCAAACTTCATCTAGAAGTGTTAATACCACCTTAGGTCTCCCGCTGGAAGCAATACATCGAGGCACAGAATAGAGGGACCTAACCAGCCTGCCACTGAATCATTGGACGTGACTTTGATTGCAGCACGGACACCATTGCCAGTATTAGAGGGACATAACCAGCTTGTTTATAGTTTATCGGATGTGGTTTTAACTCCAGGACAGTATACATTGTTAAATAAGGGGCTGAGTTATATACCAGCCAAAAAATTGGACATTAATGAAGTTATCCTGAACTTAAGACTTTTTGCCAGTGATATTATGTTAAAGTGCATATACGGTGATTCAAATACTTTAACTACTAGTACTAATGCTGTTTCATGTCGCAAACATAGTATATATAATCCGCCATTATCCAGCACTTTAGAAGCGTTTATTAAAGTGTGTGAACTAGATATGTTTAATGCTTCTAGAAACACTAAAAGCCAATTTTCTAATTTAATTTAAATGAAGCAGAAAGTGAAGCCCTGAAACAATTGCAAATGCTTGATAGTATTAGCATTAGGCCAGTCGATAAAGGGGGAGTGGTAGTCATTCTTAATAGAATGGACTACATATCCTGGATGAATGAAATGTTAATGGATAAGAGTACATATATTAAAATAAATGAGCAGACTATTGATAGGAGCATATATATACTATCAGAGATGATCTCTATGAACTATTGATGTGTGGACTAATAGATCGTAACTTATATGAGTTTTTTATGGTGGAACATCCTTTGATATCTACCTTAAATGGACTGCCTAAGATTCACAAAACTTAGAGAAACCTCCTATGTGACCAATAGTCTCAGAACGAGGCTGGGCCACAAAGACACTGTTGCAATATGTTGAAAGTATGCTTAAACTATTGTTAGGAGAAGCTCCACCATTGAGAGATACACAGCATTGTTTGTATACACCGTTTGATAAAGTAGAGAATATGGATTTATCTGAAGTGTTATTGATTACACTTGACATCAAAACTCTATTTACAGTGATCGTGGAAGGGATAGATTGGGTCAGACTGTTTATTACACATCATGGTCAGTTTAATCATAATACAGTAACTGTGATTTGCACATTATTGGAATTAATCCTGAATCATAATTTATTTCTCTTTGGTGAAAGCTATTTTATACAAAAACAAGGGGTAATTATGGGCACCCCATGTGCCAACACGTATGCTAATTTAGACTTGACACAGTGGGAGGAAGAGTATCTATTAAGCAACAACATTTACAAGCATCTGTAGATGATAATCTTTTGTTATGGAAAGGAAGTGTTACACAGTTGGAGGATTTTATTTCATATTTAGAGACTACTACTAGTTTCTTTAGATTTGTTATGCAATGGTCTCTGACTACCATAGATTTTTTTTTCAGATATTACTTTATATATAAATGATGCAGGTGGATTAGACACTACGTTGCTTAAGAAAACATGCTGGAAAAACAATATATCACATAACTCCAGCATGCATCCTTCACATATTTTTCCCAACATTGTTAATAATTCAGAGATGACCGAGTCACTTGAAATCTTTTTACAAGATCTCTCTAGTAGGGGGTATCCGAGCAAGTTGACAGAAAATGTTCATACAAAAATAGAGACATATAGGGATACTAGAGGGGCCTCATATTTTTCTAGCAGATATAGGGATCATAGCGGACAATGTATTAACTTCAAACCTGTTGATAGTAAACCCAAAATGTTTTTTACCTATTCTAGCAATATATATTAATTTTACGATATAGTTAGGAAAAATTAGCCTATTTTGTTAGCTGACGACAGTATTGGAAAGGTTGTTGGGCAAGATCCCAACTTTATTTTTAGAAATAATATGGGTATAAAGAGGATGTTGTGCTGTGGCCCTAAACATTTGGAAGCAGAACCCCTATCAAGAACAGGAACATTCCCCTGTGGGAAATACAAAGCATGTTCTTTTATTGACAAAGACCAAATATTTGTCCACCCTAACACTGGGAGGAAGTTTATACCTAGGCTAACAGCTACATGTAATAGCAATGTTTTAGTGTATTGGGCAACTTGCACACAATGACATTGCTTTTATATAGGAAAAAAAAAAACAATCTAGCTCAAGGAAAGGGTTTTAGAACATCTTAGTAATATAAGGAATACTGTTCACACAAATGCTTTGGCTGCACATACAGAAATCGCAGGACATAGTGTTTTTCATTTTAGTGTCCTTCAAAAAGTTAGAACTGGTAGGAGAAGGGGTAATTTGAACAACCACTTAGAGAACTTAGAAGTAAAATGGATCATAGCACAACTCCATAGAGACCTGGGCTTAAATGCAAGTGTTCCACTGAAGCCAGTATTAATTATGAGATGCTGATTCTGATCTGTCAAGTCTTAGAGACATGTGATTTTAATTTGTATATATTGTCTGTTTTTTAAGTTGATAGTTTCATTTGGATCTGAAGAAGCAGTAGCCCTATGAAAGCGCTCATCCTTTTGTAATAAAAGCTATTAAATAAAGTCTTCAAAGACAACACTTTATTTGTCTCTGCACAGCTTGGTTGGTGTGCTCACACTTTGGATATTTTACTATGGTTTGGTGGTATCTCAGGTGGATGAAAAAGATCCCATTGCACCTATCTAAAAGCATACAGGAAGTTCTGCGATGCCCTGACCAAACTTCATCTAGAAGTGTTAATAATACAGCAGGTCTCCCCTGAAAAGAGACTACTAACCTGGTGGTCTAAAAAAAGAAAAAAAAAACACAAATAAACTATAATTACTGTTTAAATATACATTATCTTTTTTTCATGCAGTTGTACACTAATCATTTCATCAAATCTTGGAGGTGATTTGCATCTAATTTAAGTTACTACAACATTACTTTAAAATTGAAGGATGGCTTCTCAAATGCTTGTATCAAATAAATCATTTGGATCTTTCCCAGCAAAACTAGTGACCAAATTTTAGAAGTTGGCATATTCTGTACAGTAGTTGTTCAAGGAGCTGTCTTGAGCCTATTTTTTTCTCCCTCCTGACATTTTTACTTTGCTACCATCATCTTCCCTACTATCATACACAGATAGAACCTTCATATACATATCTGCCTCCACTGACGGTACATTCCAGATCCAGTCACATTTAGATTTTTATAAACTATGCCATTGGATAAAACCCAGTAAACATAACCTTAACTTACTGAACACAGCCACTGTGCTGTTTGCCACTGGTCAAAAATGAAGTAGTGAGAGACCACATAATAATTATAAAGTCATATCAATAAACTGGAGAAGGTGCAGAACTACTAATACCTTGGAAGTTTACTAGATCTAACCTTGCCATTCTCACCACACACATACAGAAGTTATCACAGAAAAGGATAACACCCAACTAAAGGTATGTTATACAATTGCAGATTGCCTAAACAAATTTAGGAAGCCAGTAACAATATGCCATTCCAACCCTGCCTTGAAATTCAGCCATAAACATTAAAATAATGCAATACCCACCATCAAGTACCACTGTCTTTCCCTCTGCTCTTAGCTTTAAATAATTACTGCTCCTATTTTAAGAACAAACTTCTAATAAGATCAAGAAAGAGAGTCTGAAACATCACAAGCCTTCTGATGTAATTTTTTTTTCTTACTGCAATAAATGAAAAGTACTTTAGCAAACTAGTACAGGCAAACTCAATCCACATTGTCCAAGAAATTAACAGTAAAACTTCTTACTCCAAATACAAAATGAATCTTGCTATCCACCTAATATAATGATGTACATTCAAGTACTTTAGAGATGTATACTAAAGCAAACCCAATGTACCTACTGCAGTTGTTAAGTACAGTGACAGGAACAAATCATTACCTTAAAGTATATTAATCATTTTTAGAAGCATCCTTCTTTTCAGTTAACTTCATTTTTCATTATAGTCCTAATGTTAAATTTGCAAGCAGTTTTGCAAAAATAAATAAATATGTAAATAAATGAATAAATAAATAAATAACCAACCAGATAAATAAAATAATAATAATGATATATTTGACTTTTTCAGTTTCACTATTTATACAGCTTTTCAGTATAATCAGACCTACAAAATGATGGCATGGTAGGTATTGGGATTTAATTTACATATAAATGTATAGCATTTTGTGTAACCCAGAAAAGAGCCAAACTTACCTTTTTAGAAGTGCATGTTTTGTTTGACTTACATTGTGGTTTAACTACGACATCATCTGTAAGTTAATATTCAGTGTAAGGGGTCCCACCTGCCAAAACTAATTGACAACTTTGTCTTTATAGGAAGTAAGAAACTATTACTGATGCATTTAGCATGGAAATACCTTAACCTATACATTAATTTAAGTGAGCCATTATGCGTTCAGTCTTTTATGATATGCAGGGATTTTTAGCCATGAGGAAAAAAAAATTAGGAGTCCATCCAAATCAGCAAAATAAAATGCAAAAACAACACCCTTTTTGCAACAAAAGTTTTATAATGTGGTATTGTATATAGGGTTGCTGCCTTTGCATCCTTTCCTTTCCTAAAATATAACCCACATCCCCTGTATAATAAAAACACATCCCTTGCCTAAGGGCAGTCTCCTCCCTTTTAATAGGCCCCACCTAGAAACACTGATTTTTAAATGCTATATACAATGACTACATGGGCAGCTTTAAATTATATGGATCCCTATGTAAAGTATCCCATGTTGCTTCCCACCCTCACTTCTCTTGTCACCCTGCAATACACCCCAGTGCTCCCATGTTTACTTCCTACCTTGCCTCCTAATACTATCATCCAGAGTATTTTGTTATGTTTTCTCACATTTTTTCTTACTTCTTAGCTTTTTCTTACATTCTTCCAACACATCTGAACTGGCCCAGACTGCATAGAAATTACTTTAATGGAAAGTATTTAATTATGCTGGGAGTCTGAAAGCCACTAAGCTTCCAGAAGCAATCTAGTTCTAAATGCTCTGGGTTGTAGTTTAGAACTTTTTTTTCTGCAACCTTTGTTCCGGTGATGACCTTAACAATAAAAAAGATGACTAAGGACAGAAACTGATTTTGTTTTCTTTTAAGGAAGACACAGGTTATGTCCAAGACTGATGACACAGTACTTACACAAAACTGACTAGTAATTATCCATATACACAGAACAAAATGCACTTAAGAGAATATAGGTCATATCTGAAATGATTGTCTTCCTCTCAACACCCCCCCCCACCAAAAGAAAATAAGGGTGATTTTCACTGTACCTGTATAGTGTTAAATTGGGATGAAAATTAAAGGACAAATGAAAACAGTCATATATTTAAAGTTGCGGCTGTCATAGAGCTACACTGCATGCCTCCTCAACCTGAACTTCTAAAGATAAACACTTTCTGTTTATCCCTGTAAAGACAAACTAGGATGAAAGTGAAAGAAAAAATAGGTTGAAACACGTTGTTGTCTCTGTTACTGTCAGCAGTACATCCACCCACATACATATCAGATTTCAATTATGTAAAAGGTGAACAAATAATACTTACAGTAATTCTTTCCAATGTGTTGTTCCTACACAGTGATCCTGCTCAAGACAAGCTACAGTGACATTCTGTGCACACCTATGAGGTTAGATTTTTATGGAAAGTGAAAGAAATAATGACCACACTGTTCCAAGACAAACGCAAGCTATAGAAATGAATAGGGTAAGATTTAGAGTAGGTGTGGCCTGTGATGCCCCTGCACTGGCCCAGTAATTGAGTAGCCTCAATCCTCACCACTAGCACCAGTGAGGTATGTACACATTGGGAGGATGAAAAGTACACACACAGTGAAGTAGAATTTCCCTTAAGAATACACTGAGATCACAGTCAGTCTGGGGCTGGTTTCTGCCTCTTTCTACAGATCACCAATAAGACTCCCCACTGGCACAGCTATAGGATTAAAATCACAGCTGAGTGGCCAAACTAAGAGCTCCAGCACCCACTCTGTCCAACCAGTGCTTCGCTTCCCTGTCCGAGTAGCTGACACACACACACTTTGAGATTTGATTGATATACAAACACACACATCTGGGAAAGGCTGGCACAAGTTTATTAACTATGTCCCCTTCTGCCCAGACTATAAGGTAGTACCAGCTGCCATCAATCACCCTTACTTATCAGCTACTATAAAGCCCTTACCAAAGGGTGTCCAGTCCTTCTGTGTAATGTTACTATTATCCAAATGGCAAGTGTGATCAAGACTAAGGCTATTTATGAGTGGCCTATACAGTGTCACCATATACATATGCAAGTACCCTAAGAGCTTAAATATCTCTAAACAAGCTACATTTAAAAGGTTAAATATATTTAATAATAAACAATAAAAGAACAAAAAAAAACAATACAGTAACTACAGAGTTCTATATCACAGGAAATATTTTAAAACAACATTGCAGGACAGTCTGAAATAAATACAGAAAACATCTAAACTAATCTCTACTATATTCCTATCTATATCTAAGAGAAATTACTGTAATCTAGTTAATTACTATTAGCAAGGCAGATGCTGATGAGAGGATATTTCCAGGTCCAAAGACAAAGACAAAATGCACAGTCTCTGAGAGAGTTCCCAAATTAATATCAAAACATTACTGCTGGGTCAGCTAGGATGACATCACTCTTTGTCACCTGCTTTCAGTTCCCAGACTAACAGAAACCAACACCTCAGTGTCACAAATACTTATATCTCAGATGTGCAGCTGCTAGGAAGTCACAGACCAATAAAAACATTTTACATTTGAAGCCTAGTAATTACTTCTCTCCAAGACAATAGAAAGAAACTTCTAGCTCTAGACATTGTGTCTGCTTGCTGTACTGAAACTACTTTTATAGCACATCATAAAGCACTTGCATTTCAACTTATTTTCTGGAAGTTTTTTAAGTTAACTCTGTATGTTACAGCTTTTATCATTAAAACATACATTAGCCGAGGTATCTAGTTTATATGCGTTTCTGTTCTTTTCCAGTAGGGTACACTGTGGTTACATTCTTGAAGTTCAGTACATAACATATAGTTCAACACACACTTCTACACCAGCAGTTTAATATACACGTAACATATAGTTGTCTTACCTTTGTAAGACTAGCATATGAATCATATCACTATTCACAAAGACATATAATTATTTATAAAATTCCAGACAGCTGGGCTGGCAGTGTCACATCTCTATGCAAATTGTATTAATATTTTCAAATGACACATAACTATTTACACAATTCCAGATAGTTGGACTGGCAGTATTTCCCTGGTGTCACATTTCTCCCTTGCCTGAAAACTAAAGCAAGTTTTTCAAGTGACCCCTGAAAAACATTGCTTGAGAGGGTGAACCTATCTGGGAATAACTTACCCCATTTCCTGTCTTGAGATTCCAGCTGCCTTGGCCTTGATGACCCCAGTACCATGCTGCATTGTCCCATCATATGCCTGCAATCCTAGGCTCCATTATAGTAATTTGAGATTTTCCTGTTTGGTTCTCTGTAGCCATAGATCCCTCTCAGACTCCTCCTGCCTCCTATTGCCAATACGTAGCACAAGGACCTCCCTATCATGGTAAGGTTTCATCATGTTAACATGGTACAATTTGTGCCCCTGCCTCCTGCCTAGCATTTTTACCATGTAGTTAACATCTCTGACCTTCCATACCCCTTTGTGGGGTCCCTCCCAAGCTGCCTGCAGCATGTTGTGTCTGACAGGAATGAGAACCATTACCTGCTGCCCTACAGCATACTCTCTAGCTCATGCATTGCTGTCATACAATACTTTTTCTGCTGTTGGGCTTCTGCCAGGTTCTCCTGGGCCAAGCCCATGAGTTCACCAAGACTTGTCCAGAGGTATAGGACATATGCCACAACAGACCCCTTGTGGGATTCACACTCACCCTTCCACTCATCTCAAATTAAATCTAGAGGTCCCCTCACTCTATGCCCATACAACACCTCAAAGGGTGAAAACCTGTGGATTCCTGGGGCACATCTCCATATGCAAACAACAGATGGGGCAAATATTTATTTCTGAGGTGGATTTTTTGTTTGGTTTCTTTTGAAAGCCATGGGGCGGATTTAGTTTTAATTCTAATAGAGCGGTTTGGTGCATGGTTATCTAGAATGGCTAGGAATTTAGAATTAAAGTATTTAACAGCTTCCTCCAATGGGAGGTGTTTTAAGGGACACCAGTTGCATGCTCTTAGTTCGCTTTGAAAGAGATCAGGGTTAAAGTTTTTCTTGGACCTAATAAACTTGAAAGTGGCTGGAATGGAGACATTGGTGTTATGCCTGATAATGGAGGTAAGTGAGTGGTCACTAATATCATCAGGGAGGGTTCCAGATTCATATGTGTGGGGTTGGTTATTTATAAGAATCCAATCCAAGGTGCTTTCTTTCTTATTAGGCTTGTTTATCCTGGTAGGGGAGGTAATGATTTGAGAAAAAACAAATAGGTTAATGTGGGTGGTAGGGTGGCTGCTGCAACAGCAATTCCAATCTATGTTAAAATTGCCTAGGATAATGGTTTCTTGGGGCAGGTTTAGTGATAGCCAGCAGAGGATATCTTCTATGGTGGCATTGTTATTGCCAGGAGGTAGATAGATACAGATAATATAGATGGATTTGAAAGTGTTGAGTTGAAGTTTGGAAATAAGAATTTCAGCAGTAGAATCTGCAGGTGGTTTAAAGTCATATGTAGTGATCTGTAGACCTGATTTAAATAGGATAGCAATTCCCCCGCCCTTCTATGCTACACGGTCAGATCTAAATATATTATATCCGGGTGGGGTGATTTCATTGTCTTTAGTTCCAGGCTTTAACCAGGTTTCTGTTAAACAAAGAATGTCGAAAGAGTGGACTTCTAAGAGAGCATGGAGTTCTCAGACTTTATTATTAATGCTACGTATGTTGAGGTGGGCTATGAAGAGAGAGTTTGTCGGTTGAGTAAGGGAATGAGTGTTGAATTGATTGTGATTGTGAAGTAATGTGGTAGGAAGTGTAATTGGGCCAGGATTTGGGTGGATGTCTCCATCTTTTAATGAGAGGAGTTGTATTAGAAAGGTTGGAGTTGGGAATCTTCTGTAAAGATGTGGAGATTTTCTGGGATTGTGATTGTAATACCTAATGTGGAGTATTCTATGAAATCTTGACCGTAGGTAGCTGGGCATAAATGTTATGTTTACATGGTTAGAGAGTACTGGTAGGGAAGAAGAGGTAATTAGCTTATTGGGGTTATGAAGGTTTGGATATAATGAGTGTTCATAGGAGGTAAGTATGTAGGCTAAAAGTAATGGTGGTAGAATAAGTAGTAGAAGTAGCAGGTGTAAGTGTAAGTGTGTTGGGATGGATAGTTTATACATTTGGATGGATTATTAGTTTGGTGTCTAGTTGTAGGTATGGGAGTATGGTAGTTGTGGATAGGGAAGAACCCAAATTGGAGGGTATGGTAGGAGAGATAGGGAGTGGTTAGAGAAGGAAGAATAGGGGTGTGTGGCCAATGGTAAGGTACCCTGAGAGTTATGGGAGGAGGAAAGGGTGTAGGTAATTAGTGTAAGAGTAGGACCCCTGGGGTGGGTGAGAAATGGGGGTAGGGAGGGGAGTGGAGTGAGCCCGCAGAACGAATGGAGTGGGTTGAAACAGGTAGTAAAGCAACTGGAGAAGAAACAATCAGCAGAGCTGGATACTGAAGGTAAGTTAGATAAGATAAGAGCAGAGATAAGTAAGGAGTAAGTGATGGAATAGGTAGTTGTAAACAGTTGAAGTAAAGGGTGAGGAGAGAGCATTAAGAGGAGGTCTAGGACTTCAGAAATGTTAAGGTAATGAAACAAGAGAACAGAGGGTATGCAGAAGGTAGAGGCTAGGATAAGGGTGCCACCTAGTGGCCGGGTCTTCTACTGCAGGTAAGTTCGAGAGAGGGAGCTAGCTGGTTATAGAACTGGGAGGGGGTGACTGCAAGTAAAAGGGGTTACTGCAAAGGTTAGGAGGTAAGTGGGTAATAGTGTATTTAAGAGAGGGAGGTAGAGGCTGCTGGCTGTCCCGGCTTGGAGCGTGCTTTTGAACCCCTCAAGCTTTAGTACATTGGTTTACAATTTTACTGACAGGGTATAGAGACCAGCAACATACTCTCTTGTTTTCTTGAGACAGGATGCTGGGAATTTAGGCTGTGAGATACAACTGCAGGGATTTGGATAGGGTCCTTTCCACAAGATAGGTTGGTTTCTAGAGACTAGTGCAGGAATAGCACAAGAAGAACAGGGTACTGAAAGGAGAGAGAAGAGACAAAGTGGTGTGAAGAAAAACAAGAGATAGCACATGTTAAGGTAGTAATGGTACTATTTCACAATAGTTAACAGAAAGACACACACACACACACACACACACACACACATATATATATATATATATATATATGCATATATATATATATATATATATATGCATATATATATATATATATATATATATATATATATATATATACACACACACACACACACACACACACACACACACACACACACACACACACACACACACACACACACACATATATATATATATATATATATATATATGGGTCTACTTTGTTTCATTGAATCTCATTTCACTGAATTTCATTTCACCCTGACCACTTCGCTGAAAACACAAATTACTGAAAACTCATTTCACTGAATTGAACTTAGTATATATGGCACTGTGTAGAGTACTGTAAGGAACGTAAAAGGTATATGCCCTTTTCCCCACTGTAGTGTGATCCTGGAGTTACTAAGGGGGTGGGGGGGCACAGCCCTCCACCTTGTTTGTTTTATATTGTATTTTACCAAAAACTTCAAAACAATACATTTTAAACAATAGACATGCATAGTTGCAACACCAATGACTAACTCTCTCCAGAAGACAATATATACTCAAATTAAGTGGGGGCAACACCCCCGCAAACCCTCCCTAACTAACTATATATATATATATATATATATATATATATATATATATATATATATATATATATGTGTGTGTATACACACACACTAAATCATTGTACATTTTATAATCAAATAATCCTAAGAACAACAAAATAGCCCATTTTTATATGTCCCTCATGATAATGGTTACTTATTGTACATTTGGTAAGTTTACACTCACTGTGCTTTTTTGTGCAATTGCTTGTTTTAACCAGAATTATATTTGTTTTTAACAGCAGTAAGACAAGAGTCAGTCAGTGAGATACAGCAGGTGAGAGAGAGTGAGAGACAGAGAGAAATGAACACAGCAATAGACAATATAATTAGTCAGATTAGTGTGATAAAGGTATTTATTGAGCTTTGATGTGAATGAGAATGGCATCAACTTGAATTACACCTATGCCTCAGAAACATTTCAATTTCTTCCTCACAGATTTGTATGCCTATGTGACTCTTGTTCAAGTGACAGACAATTTTAACAAAAAATAGAATTTTACCCAGTAAAATAAATAAACAGATAAGAACAACATAGATTCATAGCAAATTCATATAGAGTTAAATCATGTCATTCAAATGCAGGAGGACATACATAAGGTAATAGCATGTGCAAACATATCACTGTTAAATAACAAGTGATAGCTCCAAAGAAAGTATAAAGCCCCTGAGCATTTAAATGTGTATTTTTATTTCAAATGCCAAAACCACTAATTAATTCCAAACCATTGAAAGTAATTTATAAACTAGTCTGCATTAAAAGCATCTAGATAGAATAGAAAGAGCGTTACTTAAGTTACAGCACCATCTGTTTAAAATACAGTGTAGGAAAGAAAAGACGATCACTGCCAATTGCTTAACAAGACATCCCTAAGTCACACCAGAGAAAGGAAGGGAGACATGACAATGTATGTGAACACGATAACCAAATATGCACTCCTAGGAGCCCTAACAATGAAAAAGAAGCAAAGACAAAAGAAGGCTATAGTCTTCCAACTAGTATGTGATTATATATGACCAGTAATTGGCACAAAAGAAAACAAAGATAACTTAGATGCTGAGATTTTGAAAGCAATAATAACAGAATAATGATGATATAGCTCTCAGGTAATGGTAACTATTTTTCTATGTGACTTTTTTTCTGTGCTTGCCATACATCAGGTTTTTTTAGGTTTTTGCTGCAAAAACGGGGGGGCAATTCCAATCTATGTTAAAATTGCCTAGGATAATGGTTTCTTGGGGCAGGTTTAGTGATAGCCAGCAGAGGATATCTTCTATGGTGGCATTGTTATTGCCAGGAGGTAGATAGATACAGATAATATAGATGGATTTGAAAGTGTTTAGTTGAAGTTTGGAAATAAGAATTTCAGCAGTAGAATCTGCAGGTGGTTTAAAGTCATATGTAGTGATCTGTAGACCTGATTTTAATAGGATAGCAATTCCCCCGCCCTTCTATGCTACACGGTCAGATCTAAATATATTATATCCGGGTGGGGTGATTTCATTGTCTTTAGTTCCAGGCTTTAACCAGGTTTCTGTTAAACAAAGAATGTCGAAAGAGTGGACTTCTAAGAGAGCATGGAGTTCTGAGACTTTATTATTAATGCTACGTATGTTGAGGTGGGCTATGAAGAGAGAGTTTGTCGGTTGAGTAAGGGAATGAGTGTTGAATTGATTGTGATTGTGAAGTAGTGTGGTAGGAAGTGTAATTGGGCCAGGATTTGGGTGGATATCTCCATCTTTTAATGAGAGAAGTTGTATTAGAAAGGTCGGAGTTGGGAATCTTCTGTAAAGATGTGGAGATTTTCTGGGATTGTGATTGTAATACCTAATGTGGAGTATTCTATGAAATCTTGACCGTAGGTAGCTGGGCATAAATGTTATGTTTACATGGTTAGAGAGTACTGGTAGGGAAGAAGAGGTAATTAGCTTATTGGGGTTATGAAGGTTTGGATATAATGAGTGTTCATAGGAGGTAAGTATGTAGGCTAAAAGTAATGGTGGTAGAATAAGTAGTAGAAGTAGCAGGTGTAAGTGTAAGTGTGTTGGGATGGATAGTGTATACATTTGGATGGATTATTAGTTTGGTGTCTAGTTGTAGGTATGGGAGTATGGTAGTTGTGGATAGGGAAGAACCCAAATTGGAGGGTATGGTAGGAGAGATAGGGAGTGGTTAGAGAAGGAAGAATAGGGGTGTGTGGCCAATGGTAAGGTACCCTGAGAGTTATGGGAGGAGGAAAGGGTGTAGGTAATTAGTGTAAGAGTAGGACCCCTGGGGTGGGTGAGAAATGGGGGTAGGGAGGGGAGTGGAGTAAGCCCGCAGAACGAATGGAGTGGGTTGAAACAGGTAGTAAAGCAACTGGAGAAGAAACAATCAGCAGAGCTGGATACTGAAGGCAAGTTAGATAATTCAGGAGTAGGTAAGAGCAGAGATAAGTAAGGAGTAAGTGATGGAATAGGTAGTTGTAAACAGTTGAAGTAAAGGGTGAGGAGAGAGCATTAAGAGGAGGTCTAGGACTTCAGAAATGTTAAGGTAATGAAACAAGACAACAGAGGGTATGCAGAAGGTAGAGGCTAGGATAAGGGTGCCACCTAGTGGCCGGGTCGTCTACTGCAGGTAAGTTCGAGAGAGAGGGAGCTAGCTGGTAATAGAATTGGGAGGAGGTGACTGCAAGTAAAAGGGGTTACTGCGAAGGTTAGGAGGTAAGTGGGTAATAGTGTATTTAAGAGAGGGAGGTAGAGGCTGCTGGCTGTCCCGGCTTGGAGCGTGCTTTTGAACCCCTCAAGCTTTAGTACATTGGTTTACAATTTTACTGGCAGGATATAGAGACCAACAACATACTCTCTTGTTTTCTTGAGACAGGATGCTGGGAATTTAGGCTGTGAGATACAACTGCAGGGATTTGGATAGGGTCCTTTCCACAAGATAGGTTGGTTTCTAGAGACTAGTGCAGGAATAGCACAAGAAGAACAGGGTACTGAAAGGAGAGAGAAGAGACAAAGTGGTGTGGAGAAAAACAAGAGATAGCACATGTTAAGGTAGTAATGGTACTATTTCACAATAGTTAACAGAAAGACACACACACACACACACACACACACACACACATATATATATATATATATATATATATATATATATATATATATATATATATATATATATATATATATATATATATATATACACACACACACACACACACACACACACACACACACACACACACACACACACACACACACACACACACACACACACATATATATATATATATATATATATATGGGTCTACTTTGTTTCATTGAATCTCATTTCACTGAATTTCATTTCACCCTGACCACTTCGCTGAAAACACAAATTACTGAAAACTCATTTCACTGAATTGAACTTAGTATATATGGCACTGTGTAGAGCACTGTAAGGAACGTAAAAGGTATATGCCCTTTTCCCCACTGTAGTGTGATCCTGGAGTTACTAAGGGGGTGGGGGGGCACAGCCCTCCACCTTGTTTGTTTTATATTGTATTTTACCAAAAACTTCAAAACAATACATTTTAAACAATAGACATGCATAGTTGCAACACCAATGACTAACTCTCTCCAGAAGACAATATATACTCAAATTAAGTGGGGGCAACACCCCATAAACCCTCGTAACTAACTATATATATATATATATATATATATATATATATATATATATATATATATATATATGTATACACACACACTAAATCATTGTACATTTTATAATCAAATAATCCTAAGAACAACAAAATAGCCCATTTTATATGTCCCTCATGATAATGGTTACATATTGTACATTTGGTAAGTTTACACTCACTGTGCTTTTTTGTGCAATTGCTTGTTTTAACCAGAATTATATTTGTTTTTAACAGCAGTAAGACAAGAGTCAGTCAGTGAGATACAGCAGGTGAGAGAGAGTGAGAGACAGAGAGAAATGAACACAGCAATAGACAATATAATTAGTCAGATTAGTGTGATAAAGGTATTTATTGAGCTTTGATGTGAATGAGAATGGCATCAACTTGAATTACACCTATGCCTCAGAAACATTTCAATTTCTTCCTCACAGATTTGTATGCCTATGTGACTCTTGTTCAAGTGACAGACAATTTTAACAAAAAATAGAATTTTACCCAGTAAAATAAATAAACAGATAAGAACAACATAGATTCATAGCAAATTCATATAGAGTTAAATCATGTCATTCAAATGCAGGAGGACATACATAAGGTAATAGCATGTGCAAACATATCACTGTTAAATAACAAGTGATAGCTCCAAAGAAAGTATAAAGCCCCTGAGCATTTAAATGTGTATTTTTATTTCAAATGCCAAAACCACTAATTAACTCCAAACCATTGAAAGTAATTTATAAACTAGTCTGCATTAAAAGCATCTAGATAGAATAGAAAGAGCGTTACTTAAGTTACAGCACCATCTGTTTAAAATACAGTGTAGGAAAGAAAAGACGATCATTGCCAATTGCTTAACAAGACATCCCTAAGTCACACCAGAGAAAGGAAGGGAGACATGACAATGTATGTGAACACGATAACCAAATATGCACTCCTAGGAGCCCTAACAATGAAAAAGAAGCAGAGACAAAAGAAGGATATAGTCTTCCAACTAGTATGTGATTATATATGACCAGTAATTGGCACAAAAGAAAACAAAGATAACTTAGATGCTGAGATTATGAAAGCAATAATAACAGAATAATGATGATATAGCTCTCAGGTAATGGTAACTATTTTTCTATGTGACTTTTTTTCTGTGCTTGCAATACATCAAGCCTACTCTCATTCAGACAGTACCCATTCATTCTTCTGATCAAAGGATAAAATAACTGAGGCAACAACTGTCTGAATATACATCAGGCCTACTCTCATTCAGACAGTACCCATTCATTCTTCTGATCAAAGGATAAAATAACTGAGGCAACAACTGTCTGAATATACATCAAGCCTACTCTCATTCAGACAGTACCCATTCATTCTTCTGATCAAAGGATAAAATAACTGAGGCAACAACTGTCTGAATATACATCGAGCCTACTCTCATTCAGACAGTACCCATTCATTCTTCTGATCAAAGGATAAAATAACTGAGGCAACAACTGTCTGAATATACATCAAGCCTACTCTCATTCAGACAGTACCCATTCATTCTTCTGATCAAAGGATAAAATAACTGAGGCAACAACTGTCTGAATATACATCAAGCCTACTCTCATTCAGACAGTACCCATTCATTCTTCTGATCAAAGGATAAAATAACTGAGGCAACAACTGTCTGAATATACATCAGGCCTACTCTCATTCAGACAGTACCCATTCATTCTTCTGATCAAAGGATAAAATAACTGAGGCAACAACTGTCTGAATATACATCAAGCCTACTCTCATTCAGACAGTACCCATTCATTCTTCTGATCAAAGGATAAAATAACTGAGGCAACAACTGTCTGAATATACATCAAGCCTACTCTCATTCAGACAGTACCCATTCATTCTTCTGATCAAAGGATAAAATAACTGAGGCAACAACTGTCTGAATATACATCAAGCCTACTCTCATTCAGACAGTACCCATTCATTCTTCTGATCAAAGGATAAAATAACTGAGGCAACAACTGTCTGAATATACATCAGGCCTACTCTCATTCAGACAGTACCCATTCATTCTTCTGATCAAAGGATAAAATAACTGAGGCAACAACTGTCTGAATATACATCAAGCCTACTCTCATTCAGACAGTACCCATTCATTCTTCTGATCAAAGGATAAAATAACTGAGGCAACAACTGTCTGAATATACATCAAGCCTACTCTCATTCAGACAGTACCCATTCATTCTTCTGATCAAAGGATAAAATAACTGAGGCAACAACTGTCTGAATATACATCAAGCCTACTCTCATTCAGACAGTACCCATTCATTCTTCTGATCAAAGGATAAAATAACTGAGGCAACAACTGTCTGAATATACATCAAGCCTACTCTCATTCAGACAGTACCCATTCATTCTTCTGATCAAAGGATAAAATAACTGAGGCAACAACTGTCTGAATATACATCAAGCCTACTCTCATTCAGACAGTACCCATTCATTCTTCTGATCAAAGGATAAAATAACTGAGGCAACAACTGTCTGAATATACATCAGGCCTACTCTCATTCAGACAGTACCCATTCATTCTTCTGATCAAAGGATAAAATAACTGAGGCAACAACTGTCTGAATATACATCAGGCCTACTCTCATTCAGACAGTACCCATTCATTCTTCTGATCAAAGGATAAAATAACTGAGGCAACAACTGTCTGAATATACATCAGGCCTACTCTCATTCAGACAGTACCCATTCATTCTTCTGATCAAAGGATAAAATAACTGAGGCAACAACTGTCTGAATATACATCAGGCCTACTCTCATTCAGACAGTACCCATTCATTCTTCTGATCAAAGGATAAAATAACTGAGGCAACAACTGTCTGAATATACATCAGGCCTACTCTCATTCAGACAGTACCCATTCATTCTTCTGATCAAAGGATAAAATAACTGAGGCAACAACTGTCTGAATATACATCAGGCCTACTCTCATTCAGACAGTACCCATTCATTCTTCTGATCAAAGGATAAAATAACTGAGGCAACAACTGTCTGAATATACATCAAGCCTACTCTCATTCAGACAGTACCCATTCATTCTTCTGATCAAAGGATAAAATAACTGAGGCAACAACTGTCTGAATATACATCAAGCCTACTCTCATTCAGACAGTACCCATTCATTCTTCTGATCAAAGGATAAAATAACTGAGGCAACTGTCTGAATATACATCAAACCTACTCTCATTCAGACAGTACCCATTCATTCTTCTGATCAAAGGATAAAATAACTGAGGCAACAACTGTCTGAATATACATCCCTACTCTCATTCAGACAGTACCCATTCATTCTTCTGATCAAAGGATAAAATAACTGAGGCAACAACTGTCTGAATATACATCAGGCCTACTCTCATTCAGACAGTACCCATTCATTCTTCTGATCAAAGGATAAAATAACTGAGGCAACAACTGTCTGAATATACATCAGGCCTACTCTCATTCAGACAGTACCCATTCATTCTTCTGATCAAAGGATAAAATAACTGAGGCAACAACTGTCTGAATATACATCAGGCCTACTCTCATTCAGACAGTACCCATTCATTCTTCTGATCAAAGGATAAAATAACTGAGGCAACAACTGTCTGAATATACATCAAGCCTACTCTCATTCAGACAGTACCCATTCATTCTTCTGATCAAAGGATAAAATAACTGAGGCAACAACTGTCTGAATGACCCACCCTTCATCTGGCAATGACAACTTTCTGAATAACCTTACCCCACAGCCCGGGGGAGGGATGAGAACATTTTACCACTGTGGTAGGCAAAATTGCCCTCACCTTGTGAGTGTGTGCTTCCACAGACTTACTTTGAATGTTACCACCCATGGCTCCCTTATGAGATAAATAACTACCCCCTGGTTGACCCTTTGGTTGCAGCTCTTCTTTTGGAGGATAATGGTAATTTGACTGGCCAACTCCACCCCTCCCCCACACGGCAAGCCTATTCTTCATCAAGAATCTTTGACTCTAGTCAAACTCAGGTTACCAGGGCTGTAGTCAGGGTATTGTCCTCTATGTCCACTGCTGCAGGCACCAATAACTGTTTACAAAAAGAAACAAGACTTAGAAATCACAGCACACATCAGAAAAAATAATAGATATTTCCTATGAAACTTTTCTAGAAGTGGTAAGAAATAAAAACAGTGGTTAAGGTTCCCAAACATGGATGACATGGTAAAACACTTTTTAAAACACTGTTTTCTGTACCGGACCAACACCCTGTGCAACAGAAGTTTACCTGCTCAAATGACTGACTTGCTGGAAACATCATGGATGAATGTTACTGTATGTTTCGGATGAATATTTAGATTTTTAATGAGCCTTTCTACAGCAGGAGTTATTTGTAAGAGTTGACAGATGAGTACTCAAGATTCCAACTTCTGGACATTGTTATAGCCACGTCAGATAATGTGATATTTACAGTACTGGAGAACGTTTTCACAATGCTTTATTCAAACAAGCTGAAAGAGTACAGAATTTCATAACTTTTAACTATAGGGACAAAATGCCAGCCATTCATACTGAGATTTAATCAGAATTTAAAAGCAAAATGTTACCTGTGAGTTAGCTGATTACACACCAACTAAATATTCTTGGGAGAATGTCTTTCAAAGGAAATAACAAATGAAGAGACTTAAGGATTTAGAAAGAAAGAACATGCAGTACACATTTTAGAAAAGAAGTTGATTGCCCTTGTATGCCATTTTAAGCCTAGCTAATTTCCCTTTTGTAAGTGACTATTAAACCCAGTATTTGTGCACCTTGTGTCTATAAACACATTAACCATTATTCCAACCACTACCCCAACCCTTTTAACTGGTAGTAGCTTACCACCTCTCCTCGTTATAGGAACCTTCTTCCTAACGAACTTTCCTCTCTTTCCTCTATATCATTCTTTAAAACCAAATTGAAACTTTTCCTCAGAACACACTGGTTGTGCCCCTGTACTAAACCTGACTAATCGAGTAGCTCTTCTTACTTGGTTCAACCTACCCTCCTCTTCTCAGTAATCAAGTTCCTTTTCTTAATAACAACTTACCTTGTCCTTCTACACTATTACTTACATCTTCAGAATCTCATTGAGACTACTTTTACTAATATATTGTATAATTTCAGCTCCTACTTTTTTTTATGGCTACTCATATACTAATATATTGTATAATTCAGCTGTCATCTTTTTCTTTATGATGTATTGCATCTGTATATTTTGCACTATGTTATGAACGAATGACCTCTTTGATTATTCTCTGTACTACACCTGCAATGTTCATTGTATACATTAATCTTTGTATATGTGATTTTGTTTTTTTCCTCGGAGCTTATCTCCCCAGGCCTCTACTGAAAATGGACATATATCCAGTTAGACTAGCCTGGTCAACAAATGTAAAATAAATAAATAAATAAAATAAATTATTGCCCTGCCCCCCCACCCCACTCTGTCATTTTCTTCTGTTTATACATATCTTTAAAATGTCTACAGGTCTACTCTATAACTGCCCTTTCTGACAATTATCCCTTATTTTCCAGTTTCTGGCTATTATACTCTTCATCTCTGTTGCCATTAGTCTTAACACCTGCATTTATTTTCCTGGCAACCCTCCCCTTTCATACCAGATACTCCACAGGCAAAACTCCCAGGATTTTCAAGAGTGTAAAGGATTCCAAGTTCTGGAAATCATTATATCCAGATTAAATAATTTGGTATTTACAATACTGGAGAACATTTTCACAATGCTTAGAAAACCAACCCACTATAAAATTTGATAAAGACATCTCTCCTAGGAGGCATCGTTTAAACAGTCCTGGAACCCAAGCAGTACTGCACAGAGGGTGACTTCAACAAGCTCAGACAAGATCCTGACAATAAGGAAAGCCATAAGGATATCAAAAGTAAAAAGAAAGAATAAAGTATTTAAAGAGTACAGAATTTCTGCATGTCTAACTACAGGGACAAATTGCCAGCCATTCATCCTGAGATTTTAATCTGAATTTAAGCACCAAATGTGATCTGTGAGTTAGCTATGAATGTACCTGCTTCATTTTCTTGAGTGAATGCCTTTGAAATTAATTGAAAAATGAAGAGACTTAAAGATTATAAAGAAAGGACATGTAGTACACATTCCAGATAGCAAGCACTTACTATCTTGCTGATTAAAAAAGCATTCAATATAACGCTGTCATTTTTTCCTAATATTTTTGTGGAGTAATAGGCTAGCTGTCCTTGTGAGACATTTTAAGCCTGGCCAATTCCCCAATAAAATGTGGGAGTCAAACCATGTACCTTGCATCTATGTGGTAAACACCTTGACCTTTTTGCCTACCCCAAAACAGAATGTGGTTTCACAGTTGTAAATTATGCTTACATACTTTGCTGCAATCACAATGTTGTGTTGTAAGGAGAAAAAAGGCAGACAGCATAATATAAATTCTAAAGGTTAACCAGCCACAAAATTGTCGGCTAAGATGTTGTCACATTTTTGCATGGGAATTTAAGGCTGAACATAGAAATGGCTAAGTTATTTGTTCTATTGCCCATGGAATTCTGAGAATGACTTATTGCAATGTGATTGGTCTGTCACAAAGGGCAGGGAGACTCTGATTGATCAAAATGTTTTATGTTTATCTGTAAGATCCTATATACCATGGGTAAGCTTCGTAGGTGCATTGTCTAACAAATGCAGTTTAAGCCAGGGATTTTTTTTCTTATAAGAGTTTAGAATCATGCTCGACATCATTAGTTCCTTGTTTATACAGTTTCATTTTCTAGACTAATTTATCAATATTACAGCTGTGTCAGTCTAATCTAATTAAATTATGTTGCTTTCAACCAGCTGTGGCCTCAGTTTTATTTTTGTATGTTTTATTTTCTTATTTATTCATTGCTGTTCACAATTAAACACAGTGCAATCCCAATGCACAGGCAGTTTTTTATTTTACATCAGTGGTTTGCATCTTTGAATTTTCATTTTAGTTATATTTAGCCCACCCACTTGTGTGCTTTTGACTCATAGCAGCTGACCACCTCCTTCCATTATTATCTTGCCTCAACCATCATTTTCTTCTGTTTTATGCTTCTCTTTAAAATGTCTAGATGTCTTCTGTGCAGCTCCCCTTTCTAACAGTTTCTAGCTATTACAATTTTCATCTTTGTCGCCATTAATCTTATCATCTGCACTTCTTTTTTCTGCCCCCCCTTTCCTACATTCATACCAAATACCCTACAAGCAAAATTCCCAGCATGTGTTCCATTTATTTTTTCATATAGCATCTTCTAGATTTTCAGGACCTCTTTCCAAAACATATGTTTCATACCCGCCTCTTCTGTTTACCACTTCTGGCATCTTGAATCTGTTTGTCTTTCCTCATTATGTAATCCTTTTGTTGTGAAATATCATCTCTTTAGCACTCAGTATTTGATCTCCCACCCCATTCATTCTCTGCAACTCTGATTTTATTTTAAGGACCTTTCAACATTCAACGTCTCCAGTCAGATGTTCTTCTTCTTTCTCCCATCATTTTACCTTATTTCTTTTTTTCTTTCTCTACTTCCTCCTTCAAGACATCATAAAACTATTCTACTTTTGACTTTGCCCTGCATTTCCCATTTTTCCCATGGATCTCCCCTTTACATGCACATGTTTCTTTTCTTTTCATGGGTTTCTCATTTTCTCTGGTGTATTTCCACCATTTATTCTATGTTAAGCCAAATTCCTGAATTTAATCCTGTAAAGTCTTGAATACTCTTTGTTCTTCTGCTACTTCCTTTATTAACTCCATCTCTCCTATTATCCCCTTTTCCTTCCTTTTTTCTATTTGTTTCTTCCCCATGAAAGTGCCCCATCCTCCTTCCTATGATATTTGCCTTTCTTTCTTTTTTTTTTCTCTTGACCACAAATCACGGTGCCCCACTTTAGTATTTATCTTCTCTCCTCTTGTCTTTTGGTCTCCCCCATTACTATCTCTCCACCAATGTAGATTATATGCTATGGCCTCTGTGGGTATGTGTGGGAATCCCCACTCCCTGTTTCTTCCTGTGCAGTCTTACCTTGTTTTTTGATACCCTTCTCCCTTTGCCTTTCTTTATTCATCATACCAAGTCATTCTGTAATTTTAACAGTTTCATCTCCATCTGGTCCACTGACAGGCTTCATGTTGCATGCACTATAAGTAGGAGTATTATCATTTTAATTACATTTATGCTACCTAGTTGTGTGTATGTTTTATGACCCTCACCCTCATATCCTCTCTATTTTTGTCCTCTTCTGTAAATTATTTTGCATTGTATTACTTAATGTGTATCCTACATATACTCCAAGATATTTGGGATATTCCTTCTCTTGAATGCATCCCATACCTCCCTTTTCTTTTCTGTCCCCTATCCTGACCATGGCTACCCTCTTCTGATTGCATTAAGCCCTGTGGACCAATTAAACCTTGAAAAACTGGCATTATTTCCTCTATGGCCATCTCAGAATTCTATAACATAAGCATTCAGCCATTCACTTATATTAGGAACTCTGACCTTACTCTGATTCTTCCCTCCAGTTGTGTTAACTTCTTCCTAATCTCCATTGCCAGCTATTCTATGACTAGTATAAAGAGTCCTGGGGAGGGAAGGAGAATATCCTTTTCTGATCCTCTTACTACTTTTAGTAGCTTGTAAACTCTATTCCTCACTCATTGTAAGTTGTTTTTTTCAATCATATAAAGTTTCCCCCTTTGTCTTTTCTCTGATATCTCTCACAGGAATTTCCATCTAACTGTGAAGGCCTTTTGTAGGTCAAAACAATTATGTTAATTTTGTATTCCTTGTCTTAAATTCCATTGGAGACCACCAATTCATGTCCCTCATGTATTATTCTCAGCAGAATCTACCCATGTGTTTCAAATTATGCCATCACTTAAATGTCTAAGTTTATTAAGGAGATTGGTCTGGAACCCTGTCCTTCCATCTTGTCCCCTCCCTCTTTTCAAGTTACTACTCCCTGCAGCTTTTCATTCTGTTTATTTCCCCTATTTCACCTATCTTTCCTTACTCCTACTCCTCCATTACTGCCCATACTGCTTCTCCCCCACATGTAGAATGCTACTAGGTATCCATCTTCCCACTACCTTTCTGTCTTTCATTTTCATCACTGTCTCTTTGATCACTTCCATCATGATTTCTGCATTTAGTTTCTCCCTCAGTATTCCTTCTACCTGTTACTACTCTCCTTCATCTGTTACATCCTAAAGGACTTCCTTTTCCTACTCCTGTGTCTGGTAATTTTGGTGTTAGTACTCCCTAAAAGCTCCTGTGACATGGATACCCTCCTCTCTGATCTTTGCCTATCCTCCATCATGCTTGGTATCTCTCTTACCTTTTTCATTTGAATACTCCCTTGCTAGATGTTTCCCTTTATTCCTCCCTAATTACCCACAAGTAGTTCTTCCAGTACCATTTCTTTACTTCTAATGCCATTGTTACCTTCACTTCTAGTTTATCTTTTATTATTGCTTCTTCTTCCCTTAGTGTTTGTCTGTCTGCGCCATTTTTTACATGACTCATGTTATATTTTGCTCATTATGCCTTCCTTATGCTGTCTACTTTTCTACCCACCCTTTCTCGTGATTTCCCCTAACTGCTGCTTTTGATTCCATCCCACCAGTTTTTCCCCAATTCTCTCTTGTACATAATGTCCTCCTTCACTTTCGCCTCTATCAGTTTTTGTTCCTTTCCTGATATTTCCACATTTTTTCTATTCTAAATTTTCCCTGTATTCTGTCTCTGTCCTTATTGTCATTGCCACTGTTGCATGATCTAATAAGTATCTCCCTCTTGTTTCTATCTCCTCTACCTTGTTTAGAGTTTTGTCTTTGCCTAGTATCCTGCAGAATTGACTCCCTTAAATCACTCAGTTTACGGGTTAATGTGAACTCTGTCTTTCAGAGTATATCTTATCACTGCCCTTCTTTAATGTTCCATATTAAGACTCTTTTCATCTTTATGCTGTACTGCATTCTTGTCCTCCAACCTTGATAAGTAAGTTACAGTCCATAAAACAGTTTATGTGTGTGCATACCATTACTGTTTGACACAGTGCATTTGCAAATACTTCTTCCCTATAACCACTGTTGCATTTTCATACATCCCTTCAGTGCTTTTCACTCTCATTTACCTCTCTTTGTTATGTCGCTATTATGACTTTAGTCTCTCCATTCCATACTATTGTATTTACTAAGTATATCCATTCCATTTTCTCTTGTATTGACTCCCATTGTCTCTCCCTGCATGAATAGGCTGTGCAGATCTTTATGGCTTCCCTCCACTTGGCCTCTTCCCTCAAACACAATTTTTCTAGCTCTGCTCAATTTTCCTTTACTTCCCTCTTCTTTTCATCAGTCCTGCCTGCTCAACCCACAGGAGTCCAGCAGCAGGGCCAGATTTCCCATTAGGCACTGTAAGCACAGTGTTTAGGGCCTACAAATTTTTAGGGCCTATGTAGGAGGCAAACAAACTGAAAAAAGAAATTAACAAGAAAGAAAGAGTGCCAGTCAGAAATCTAACTTATCTAAAATTCAAAATTACATTACAGAACCAACAATTCAAAATTATTAGGAATTTCCTAAGAAATATTCTTTCTTCAACTTTTCTTTTCAGCAAAGTCTTTAATAATGCCCTCAAAGTCCATATCACGAGTAATGTCACTTTCAATACACAAAAGAGCCAAAGATGATAGGTGATCCCGCCTCATAGTTGAGTGCATATAATTCTTAATTTTCTTAAGTTTAGAACAATGATCTTTCTCTTTCTGCATTTGTTCCAATTATTGATAAATAAATCCTCAGCAAAATATGTATGTTTGGAGAACTTGTAACAAGTTTATCTTTTATTTGGAATTTTATCAGTCGAGTTACTTCAACTACTGACTTGTTATCCTTGTACAATAACGGAAACATAAGAAATTCATCAACAAAGTTTTCTTCCAAGTCTGATGAATAGATATTAACTAAGTCTCTGGCTTCCAATATAACTTCATATCTTGTTAGAGAGCCGTCTGAAAGGAAATCAAATGTATCATGCAGTATACTGTATGCTGCATGCCGTTTTGTCATTTCTGTAACAAGTACACATAGAATACGATAAAAAATGTTAATTCAAAATGCATCTTTTGCAGTCAATTCTTGTACGAATTCCTCTGGTGTTTCTTCAAATGGTCTCTTTCTTTTCTGGTTTCAGTCATTGCATTGTTTGTAATCAGAGATTTGAACAAGATCTTTAGCCATTTTTTCAAAGTCATCAAATTTAGCCTTGACTCGAACCTCAACTAAATAAAGTAGAAGTCCAACATATAATTTCACAATTGTGCACAATTCAGTTCCAGGTTTCTGAAGTGATTCTATCAATATTTTTCAGACTATCTTCCCAAATGACTGTCATTAATGCTATTTCTAAGCTATTTAGCTTGTTTATCAAAGCTTTTGCTTCATGAACCACTGTCAGATTTTGTTTTTGCCATTCTGAGACATCAAGTAGTGTTGCACCAATTTCATTGTAATTTATCTTGAGTGATGTGACAGCATCATATCAGGATGACCATCTTGTATGTAATAGATTTTTAATCAAAACTGCATTTTCCATCATATTTTGCTTAGACCATCTTTGTGGTGAGACTGCAAAGAATGTGTAGAGCAACTGCAAAAAGCTGAAAAAAACTAATGGTGGCCAAACAGCTTTCTGAAGACATGATCCCTACTAATTTAGGCTGTGAGCAGCACATGGAACCCATACTGCCAGTTTGTTGGCTTCTTTCATTCTGGCTTGGAGTCCAGAATATATCCTGCTTATAATACTGGCATTGTCATACGACTTAGATCTGCAATATGCTATGTCTATTCTATGTTTGTCAAATGTAGATGCTACTTTGTCAAAAAGATATTTAGCACTATGTTTTTCAGTGGGAGCAAACATTAAGAAGCACTCATTTACTTTGCCATCTTTTGATACATAACGAATGATTGAAAAAAGACCTATATGACTTATATCTAGGGATATACTCAGTCCAATATATTTTGCTTCATTAATTTGAGATTTGATCTGTGTCAACACTTTTGAGCCTAATAAATTTATAAATTCTTCATATGTGATCAAAGATAGGCATGAAATATTTCCGCTGCCTGGATTTCTATATCTTTTTATATGTTCTTCAAGAAAGGATCAAACTCTGACAAAAGATCAATGCACCTGAGAAGTTGCTATTGTTAGGATTGTTATGTAGTTCGTTATCACCACGAAAACCTAAACCTATTTCTACCAGCAATTTAACCGCCACAACTACCCTTCTTAAAACATCAGTCCAGTAATTACTTAATTTTTGCTTTTCCATTTGCAATTCTCTATCAACTTGTAAAGACTTTTGACATTGTAGCATTGTAGACATTGCAGTGAGATGTTCTTTTGATTTTTCATGCGACATGATCCTTGCATGTGCATTTTTCCAGTCTTCAAATCCAGTTTGAAACTAAATAGATAAATCATTAAACCCACTTCTAAATAACATGCACACATAGCAGTACACTTTGGCTGTGGATTCTGAGAATATTAACCAGTCTCTTTTAAATACCTCGCCATTACTCATTTTCCTGTAAAAAAACTCTTTTTTTGCATATCTTGCTTTTTTGTCAAATTATTTAGACATTGATTTCAACTGGTATTCCAAATTTTGAGATGGCATATTTTGGATGAAGTAATGAATGGATCTGCATGTATTTCCCATTTATCTGGATCAGTACTGAAACCTGATGGTGAAACAGTAATGGATGTTTCCTGTTTTTTTTTAAATCACTCATTGGTTCTAATTTACCTTGATTTGCAGTTACATCAAATGTTGATAGCATAGAATCTGTCTGTTTTGCTTCTAATTTCTCATTAACTTGATATTCTTTTTGTTTTTGATCTACAGACCTATGATTGTCAAAATTCAAATCTTCTGACTGACAAAGGATAGCCATACTGCTTTGCAGCTGTGGAACATGTATATATTTAAGCAAGGAACTTTTAATTTTATTCAAGTTCTTTTCAAATTTTTATTTCTTTTTCCTTTTTTCAAAACCAGACCTGTGCTTTTACATATATCCATCAGACATTTTAAATGAGGCTATCCTTTAATAAAAAAATATTTTTTTTTGCTGAAAAAGTAATATAAAAGAAAATATGGATCAAGTCCAGTTGACTTTACCAAATTTTGAATAAAACCAAGATTCATAAAAAAATAAACCTTATTTTTCCATTTTTTTGGAATAGTGAAGCAAAGTAAATAATTAATTTTACATAAAGAAATTGAAAATAATAAAGTATGAATAATTACTATAATAAACCCTTAACAGAAATTTTACCCTTAAAATGGTAAACAAAAAAAAGTTTATAAAAAAGTAGCATGCAGTTTCTTAAATAGCTTGAAAAAAAGATGTCCACATGATTGTAGGTTATACACCTGATGTACACAATTTACTGCTAGTTACTTATTGTTTCTTTATTACTTTACTGCAACAGATTTTTACCAAAGATTGGACAGATATTGAAGTATACCTCACTTTCTTTAAGTTCAAATAATAGTGACTAAAGAAAAAACAGCACAGACTTCAAAACCAGACATCTCTGCCTTTTGTTGAATAATCTCAAAAAATAAACTCCCTAGTTCAGTCATACTCCTGATGCAGTTAATGGAACCATGCCATCTGTCCAGTGCTGAGATAGCCACTTGCCCAGTACCAACTCATCCATGTCCACACAAACGATGAACTTATATTCTGTGCACCGCCATGCAAAGCAATTGAATAACACACACGGTTATATTATATTATTTATTTATTTATTTTACATTTGCTTATCAGGAAAGTCCGACTGGATACATGTCCTTTTTTCAGCAGAGGCCCAGGGAGGAATACTCCACATTGAAACATACAGAAATACAATATATAAGTATAATATATAGGGTGCAGAAGTTAAAATACTATCTAGATACAGTTTGGACAAGCAGTTATACATGCAGACTTAGTTAAAGAATATCACAGTTTAGCTAATACACAGTAATTCTTAACCTAATCAATAGAATCAGAAGATTAACAATAAGAAGAGAGACATTGCATCATTAAACCTTTCTATATAAGAAAATAGAAAGAGCAATATGACAATTACACAAATTCTGAACACAGTTTACTAAGAAATTGAATTGCCAAGTTTTGATATGCTATAAGCTCTACAGTGTTATAGTACTATGGAGTGTTAGTTTGCAGAGAGACATAGTAAAGAGAATAGTCAGGGGATAGATTTGTCAATGAGTGAAGCAAAGTAGTAGCATAGTCAGAGGCAGATTAATCTGGTGCAGAGCAGGACACAGCCATTTATTGAATAAGTGGCTTTTAGCATTGTTTTAAACTAGGCTAGTGATATAACCATTGTAATGTTTTCTGATGGTGCATTCCAGATTCTACCTATATAATTTGAAAAGAGGGAATCTCCAGCTTGGTTTTTGGTTATTTTGATTTTTATGTGATGCTTGCTAGTGGACCATAGGGTTCTGTTAGTGGCATATGGTTGAAGAAATACTTGTAGGGCAGGCATTTTCTCAGGTCATAGATTATTTTATGGGCCATGGTTAAGTGGATGTAGTGAAGGAGATGGGGAAGGTCTAGCCAGTTAAGTTGCTTGAGTGCTATACAATGGTGAGCTCTAGCTAGTAGGTTTGTAGCATATCTGGCAATTTTGTTATAACAAGATTCAAGTTTTTCTAGCTTCGATTTTTTTAGATTTGTGAGTATGGGAGCTGTGTACAGCAGTGTGGAGTTTAAGTGAGATTGGGCAATGGTAGTTTTAACATTTTTAGTGAAGTAGTGTTTGTTCCTAAACAATGCTTTTAGTTTTTTGAGTACTTTTTTTTACTGTTTGGGAAATATGAAGATAAAATTTTAACTTGCAATCAACTTTTTGACTCTTAAAAGTTTGGTGTCTAGATTACGGGAGATGATGGTGTTATTTAGTGATACAATGTTGAAAGTGTTAGTGGGTGGGTCTAAATTAGTGGGTTGAAAAATCCTACGTTTGTTTTTTGGGGGTTTAAAATTAATTGAGAGATTATAAGCCAGGCTTCTATTGCAAGAAAGGATTGTTGTGTTAGGTGTTGAAGTTCTTGAATAGAGGAAGCAGCACATATCACTGTCGAATCATCTGCATATTGAATGAGGTAGGCTTGTGGGGTTATGGTGAGGAGGTTATTTGTAAATATTGAAAATAGTAGTGGTCCTAAAACTGAGCCTTGAGGGAGTCACTGGTAGAAGGGATGATAAAGTTTGTTGCCAAGAAACTGCTTGCTGGCATCCAGTAAGGTAATCCTGAAACCAGGCAAGGGTAGATTAGCAGAAATTTAGTTCAGAGAGAACATTTAGTAATTTACTATAAGAAACCATATCAAAGGATTTTGATATGTCCAGGAATATAGAGAATACATAATTACTGTTGCTGCCCTGACAGTTGACAGTACTGGTAAATGAGATTAGAGTGGTTGATGTACTACGGCATGATCAAAAGCCATGCTGAGTGTTGGTTAGAAGTTTGTTAATATGTAGGTAATTAGTAACTTGCATGTGAATGACTCTTTCCAGTATTTTAGACAGTGGTGATAATATTGTGAGTGGGTGGTAGTTGGAAAGATCTGTTGATGAGTCAACTTTATATAGGGGTATTGCATAAGAGGTTTTCCAAATGGGAGGGACTTGTTTTTCTGCCATGGATCTATTGGTAAAGAATTGATATAGGGTAGGCTATACCATCCACTTTTAGTTTGAGGAAATTGGCAGGTAAGTTGTCTGCAGCTAACATGGTGGGTTTTAGTTTTTTAAGCAGTTTTTTGATCATCTCTGTAGCTACAGGTTGCATAGAGAAGGTGGTTTTAGTATTGGAGGAGCAGTGTTAGTTCTGATAGGAGCTGGGGTTTGATTGTTGGACAGAGCTAAGATAGTTTCAGTAAAGTATTTATTAAATTGAGTAGCAATGTTGTCTGAGTTATTAGTAGTGGTAGGAGGGATTGTACTGACTTTGCCTGGAAGAGCTATATTGTTTATAGCTGTCCAGAATTTTTGTGGGTTATTGTGGTGTTTTAATTTAATTTCTGAATAGTCATTTATTTTGTCTTGCTTAATTTATGGCGTTGCTTTATTTCTAAGTTCCCGGTAGGTTTGTAGAGTGGGTTGGGACTTTGTTTTTTTCCAGGTTGCCCAAGCCTTGTCTCTAGATTTAAGTAGTGATTGTGTTTCTTTTGCTAGCCATGTAGCATAGTTTGATTTCACACATAATTTTCAGCTAGGGGCTTGAGAGTTTAGTATAGACAGGAAGGTAGAGTTGAATTAATCAATTCTTTCCTGTAGGGGTAAATGATTCAGTGGTGACAAGTTACAGTGTTTAAGTAAATCTATAAGGTAGCTGGGGTTCAGGCGTTTTTTGTTTCTTATCAGTTTAATGTAGTTTTTTTAGATGGGTTAGCTCCTTTCCTAAGTAAATAGGTTGGGAAGTGTCACTGAGAGTGTCTGGTAGACAGCCAGAGTAGGAGAAGAGGGCTGGCCTGTTTGTTAATATACAGTCTAGAAAGAAGTGTTTCTTGGATGGCTTATTAATCCTAGTGGGTGACTGGATGGATTGTGTGAAGCTGTGCAGGTTGATGAAATTTTGGGGGTTTGGGGAGTTGCAGTCTAACCAGTCTACATTGAAGTCACCCATAAAAATTACTGCTCCAGTATAGTATATGTTATAATGTTTGGATATTATCCCCTGGTGGCATATAGCTGTCTATTATGTATATATGTTTCTTGGGATTAATAAATTAGAAATGCAAAAATGACAGTTGCTCAACTGACTCCATCAGTCACGTGGTTTAACAATATAATAGCTGTCATTCTTCACCATGTTTTCAGTCAGCATAATCACTTCCTATGTAATTGGTCACATGATAGATAATTATCCTGATTCGTTAAGTGAGGGAAAAGGGGTACATTTGGTGGTGGGGCAAGTGATCATGTTAAGTTTGGGAAGAAGCATGGCTCATAAGAATATCATGCCAGTCAGCATAAATCAGAGGGTGTTTATTCGTGTTTTTGCACAACTCAAAGTGAAAACGCGTACGGTGTATGAACACTAAAATCCAGCCCTGTCCAGCAGTGGGAGTCTGAATCCAATAATACTTCAGCAGTATTGTTTCCTCATTGATGGTATGGTTTTCTTATTCTCATATATCTGTCCCTGCTTCTGCTGTGATTGCTATCAGACTTACTCATCTTCTGGCTTTCTTCTTTGACAAGATTACTACTTTTTACTGTATCTTTTCCTGTGCACTTTTCCTCATATTTTCTATCTCTCTTCCATATTCTTTCCACCACTTCTGTAGTCTGCTGTGCTCAGAGTCTTGTCTACCCCATCTGTTTTATCAACATCTCTCTGTGTGCCTTTGTTTAATTTATGTTTAGTCCATTTCCCATTGATGCCTTTACATCAGACTTTCTCCATGACTAGTAATTCAGCCTCCTCTCTGGCCATTGACATGTTTATCTACCAGTCCATGTCTGGTGAGATATTTGAATTTATTTTTTATGTGTGTGTTGCTCCAGCTTCCACTGTGCACAATCTCTGTAACAAAAGCCTGTACTTCTCCCTAAGTGTGGAACCTGTGTCTGTTTCCCCTTTGATATTTCAGTCACTATGTCAGGGTAATTAATCCATGCCGGAATTCCTTGGGCTTTCATTATTCAACCAAATGTCTTTTCATAGTTTATGCATCCAATCAGAATAATCCTCCATCAGCTTTACAAATAAACCATTGAAAGATATTAGTTGAAGTAGTGTTGTGGCACATCTGATAATTTATCTTTTAAGTTTATAGCTGTGCAGGCCCACACTAATATATGTCTCTGCTGCCCTCCTCTTGCACCTCCCATTGTACCGACTCTGTGGTTTCTTTCTATTATCTGTTCTTGTAATCTGTGTAAGTGAAAGCTTATTTCCAGCAATTCCAGCAGCATTCTTTACAGTTCTGTTTCCAGGGCTTGTTCTGATATGCCTATCATCCTCATGTTGTTTCTTCTAGACCTGTTTTCTTGATCATTTAGTTCCCTTGTTTGCCACTGTAGCTTTTTGTTTATTTCTGTCAGTCTTCTACTATGTTTCCGTACCTCTAAGTTCAGTTGTGGTCTCTCCTCTTATAGGACTTAGATAAAGTGTTATGTTTATTTACTTCTATTTGTTGAATGTCTATTATTTCTCTCATCAGGCCTACATCCTCAGTAACTCCCATCAGCTTTTGAATCAGATTACAAAGCTGTTCTTTCTGTGGGGCTGCTTTACACACTGCCAGATGTGGCTACCCTTTCTCTTTGTCCTCCACCCTGTGGCTTTTTCTTTTATTTTTTATCATTTTTTTTCAATCAGGAACTGGCCAAATGATTATTTTTTTTCTTGATCCTATGTCTAGACCTCTTAGCCTAAGCAAGCAGTTGCAATAGCTTAGACCACACGTGGACTGCTATGGTGCTCAGTTTTGACTGCAAATGCGGTACTGGCTTTTAAAAGCTGGTAATGCAATAAAGAGAGATCAGGATTGACTGATCTCTCCCCAAACACTTTCTGCCCAGGGCAGTCACCCCTTACCCTGTCCTATCTCTGCTACTGCACTTTCCCAGTATTAAACAAAACTGCAGGTGAACTACAGCTACTCAGAATACTGATATGCACAATACTGCAAGCTATAACCTTAGAATTTTTAATTTGTCTAAACTGAGTAAAATTTCTCAAAGCATTAAATCATCACTGTATAACTTTCACCTATTCTTAACCAGTGTTTTCATAGTATGTCTAATTTGGTACAATTATTTAAACTGTAGATGTTTTTGTATTATTTTTAAAGACTGTTAAATTATTGTTCTTAAATATTTTGTAATACTATGGAGCTTTTCTCTGAAAAAAAGGTTCCTATCCAGCTGGACTTTCTCTGTAATCAAATGTTAATAAAAATAATAAATAAAATATTCGGAACTGCAGATATCAACTAAAGCAGTGCTGTTGCAGTTCTAACAAAGCAGACATAGCTTTCCTTGAACTAGTGCAGATGAATGCCACTACAGGTAGTGGATAGGAGCTTCCTTAGCTTACTTAAACATAATTAAAGGCTCATAATCATGACGGGATAAAAAGTGCAATCTGCCTCAGACATAAATGGTATCAAGCTGAGGGTTATACAGGAGGATTTCACAAAGGACTGGCATTTCTAGATGCGTATCATCAAGATTACTATGAGGTGTGTGACGTGAGTATATGGGCAGGTGAAGTAAATGATAGAAGGAGAAAATATGTTTAAAATACCAGATTCAATAAACAGGACAAAAATGTACAGCCAGAATATAGGTGCAAAAATGCTAATATAATTAAATAATCTTATTAATGATACTGGTAACAATGATGCACATATGTGACATGAATGGAGTGTGTGTGTGTGTGTGTGTGTGTGTGTGTGTGTGTGTGCCAAGTCCAAGTAGGCAGTGTGGACAGCCTTGCCCTCGATGGCACTAGTGACTGTCTCAAGAAGTCAACCAGGTTTAAGAGGCAGGATCTGCCTTTACAAAACCGAACGGGTGGGATCAAGGGTCTGCAGATCCCCAATGTCGCATTTATGAGTTCCATGATGATTCTTTCCATAGCCTTCAGACCAGGCTGGTCAAACTTATGGTAGTTACCAGGGTCAGTAGAATTTCCCGGAGTGGGACCACTGTTGCTGTGCACCAGTGTTCAGGTACATATCCTGTAGTGAGGCTAAGATTGAATAGCTTCTTAGGGTTTAGTTCATCTTGAAGTTCACGCGCCGGATACCATCGGGTCCCATAGATGCTGTGTTTTTGCTTGTTGAGTGCTGATTTCACCTGTATGTCTGTGATGACAGGTAGGTTACATTCAGCAGGGATAATTACTTCATCTTTAGGGGTGAGGGAGGGAGAAATTTGCACTGAACCTATCTGCCAGAATATTGGCAATGTCGGGGTCAGTGAATTTTTGTCATTGTGTAACTCAGAGCATATCTGAGAATTTCCTCCCAAGGTTCTGACATAATTGAAGAAGGCCTTGTGATTGTCTTTGGTATCCTTGGCAATCTTTCTCAAAGTTTGCTTTAGATGTTTATGAGAGACGTAGTTTTTACTTGTGCTGATCAGAAGCCTTTCCCTTGTGGGATTTGGCTTTGTCCTGCAGTAGCTTCTTTGTTGTACAGTTTGTTTATAGCTGGGGTCCACAAACTTTTCTTGGTGGAGAGGGTCTTGGTTTTAGTTGGGATTGCTTGATCCATGCATTCTTGGAGATGTCCAGAAGGCTTTTGTGAAGGATTCAGCATTTTGGGATGTGGTTTCCATTAACCCAGTAGGCTTAAAGGATATCATTTCTGACTTAAGGTCAGCTTTTGAAAAGTTTTTCACTGTAGTCTTTTGTTCTGGGTGGGTGGGATATGTACATCCAACGTGATCAGTTTATGATCAGATCTTACTAGTGAGGGGTTTATATCCGGAGCATTTGGACCCCATGTTTGTGATAATCAGGTCAAGTATATTATCTCTCGGAGAAGTGACCAGTTGCTCCATAGCATTTGAGTTTATGAATTCCAGGAATCTTTGGGCTAGGTGTTAGGGCTAGAATAGTGGGCCCAGTCTATGTTGGTAGTTGAAGTCACCCAATATGATGGTGTTTGGTGTGACATTCATATCCTCCAGTGTTTTCAGGAATGCTGATGGGATTCCTGGATTGGGAGGGTGTTCTATAACATGCGACCAGTTGTAGCAGTTTTGCCTATGGTGAGTAAAACTTGTATGGTTTCTGATGCTTCATGGGTAGCCACCAATCGAGGTGTGGTGTCCTTTATGAAAATGGACACTCTCCTTGTGGTTCGCCTGGAACTTGAGGCAAAAGCATGATATGAGGTATAGCCTGGTAGCTGGAGTGCTCTCAGGAGCCTTGAACCAGGTTTCAGTTACTGCACAGACATCGATGTTCTCCATACTGAGAAGTGCAATGCCTGCATCTTGAGATTTAGACTTCTGGTGTTGAGCAGCATTACCCTTAATTTTTTCCATTTTTTTTTTTGTTTGGATTTGTCTTTGAGCATTGCCTAAAAGGCACTATGGGGTGGCAAGAGCCTTGGCCAGTATCCGAAGCCCAGTGGTGACAGGTTTTTTTTTTTTTTTTTTTTTTTTTTTTTTTTTTTTTTTTTTGTGTGTGTGTGTGTGTGTGGGTGTGTTTGTGTAGTGTGTCTGGGGCAGTCACCCCTTACCCTGTCCTATCTCTGCTACTGCACTTTCCCAGTATTAAACAAAACTGCAGGTGAACTACAGCTACTCAGAATACTGATATGCACAATACTGCAAGCTATAACCTTAGAATTTTTAATTTGTCTAAACTGAGTAAAATTTCTCAAAGCATTATATCATCATTGTATAACTTTCACCTATTCTTAACCAATGTTTTCATAGTATGTCTAATTTGGTACAATTATTTAAACTGTAGATGTTTTTGTATTATTTTTAAAGACTGTTAAATTATTGTTCTTAAATATTTTGTAATACTATGGAGCTTTTCTCCCTATGCCTCCAGTGAAAAAAGGCTCCTACCCAGTTGGACTTTCTGTGTAATCAAATGTTAATAAAAATAATAAATAAAATATTCAGAACTGAAGGTATCAACTAAAGCAGTGCTGTTGCAGTTCTAACAAAGCAGACATAGCTTTCTTTGAACTAGTGCAGATGAATGCCACTACAGGTAGTGGATAGGGACCTCCTTAGCTTACTTAAACATAATTAAAGGCTCATAATCATGATGGGATAAAAAGTGCAATCTGCCTCAGACATAAATGATATCAAGCTGAGGGTTATACAGGAGGATTTCACAAAGGACTGGCATTCCTAGATGCGTATCATCAAGATTACTATGAGGTGTGTGACATGTGAGTATATGGGCAGGTGAAGTAAATGATAGAAGGAGAAAATAAGTTTAAAATACCAGATTCAATAAACAGACCAAAAATGTACAGCCAGAATATAGGTGCAAAAATGCTAATATAATTAAATAATCTTATTAATGATACTGGTAACAATGATCCCTGTGACATGAAGGGGTGATGGTGTGCATGTGTGTGATGTGAGTGTGTGTGTGTGTGTGTGTGTGTGTGTGTGTGTGTGTGTGTGTGTGTGTGTGTGTGTGTGTGTGTGTGTGTGTGTGTGTGTGTGGGGGCGGGTTGTGTGTGTAGTTGTCATGAGTTTCACTGAGCTGGGTTTAATTGATTCTGAGACCACTGAGTGATCAAAACCTGGATTCTGGAGCAGTAAGAGTCAGAAAATCAGGACTTGTCCCCCGTTTAGGACACATCGCAAAGGCCATCCCTGAAGTTCACAGAGTCAGTTTTTACTGAATCAGTCTGAATTTAGTGAGGCTCAAGAAATCCCAACAAGATGATTATAATTCACTTCATCACAAACCCCCTAGATTAACATATACTACATTGACAACATATGGTCAAAATTCATTAAATCAAAAATATGCAGTGAGCCCCCCTGCATCCCCCTTGTGGCCCCTGATAATTATATATACCAACTCTGAGATCACAAAACAGTGGGGAAAGGACAAAATCTGACTCCCCATTGTGTAGTGATGCTGCAAAGCAAATGATGACAACCTAAGATGACCTAGCATTTAAATTTAAAAAAGTTCCTTCTGAAAAGTGTGATACTTTATATATTCAATGAGGCACACACATACATTATCATACATATACATATACATTGCTTCATTTTATGTATTCTCAGAAAATACATGCTGTTGTAGTCAATGCCGTGTATTTAGGCAATATAAAGCTTTGCCAATCTTCATCTTCTTCTTTCAGCTTTTCCCGGTTATGAGACATCACAGTGAATCACCTGTCCGCTCATGATTGGCAGTGGAGTTTTTCCGGTGTTGAGTTGCCAGCCCGGCACCCAACCTTCCACAGAAGGTGCACACATGCGCACACTCACTCCTAGGGCCAATTTAGAGTGTCCAATCCACCTACAGCATGTCTTTGGGATGTGGGAGGAAACTGGAGCACCCAGAGGAAATCCACGTGACCACAGGGAGGACATGCAGACTCTGCACAGAAGGCACCCTAGCCAAGGATCAAACTGGAGAACCTCTTGCTGTGAGACAGCAACACTAACCGCTGCACCACCGTAGCCTATAAACTTTCCCAAAAAAAAAAAAAAAAAAAAAAAAAAAAAAAAAAAAAAAAAAAAACAAAAAACCCCCCCCCCCCCCCCCCCCCCCCCCCCCCCCCTTTTGAAAAGTTTTTCACTGTAGTCTTTTGTTCTGGGGTGGGGTGGGATATGTACATCCAACGTGATCAGTTTATGATCAGATCTTACTAGTGAGCTGTTTATATCTCGTGCGGAGCATTTGGACCCCATGTTTGTGATAATCAGGTCAAGTATATTATCTCTCCTCGTAGGAGAAGTGACCAGTTGCTCCATAGCATTTGAGTTTATGAATTCCAGGAATCTTTGGGCTAGGGTGTTAGGGCTAGAATAGTGGGCCCAGTCTATGTTGGGGTAGTTGAAGTCACCCAATATGATGGTGTTTGGTGTGACATTCATATCCTCCAGTGTTTTCAGGAATGCTTGATGGGATTCCTGGGATTGGGAGGGTGTTCTATAACATGCGACCAGTTGTATGGCAGTTTTGCCTATGGTGAGTAAAACTTGTATGGTTTCTGATGCTTCATGGGTAGCCACCAATCGAGAGGTGTAGGTGTCCTTTATGAAAATGGACACTCTTCCTCCCTTTGTGGTTCGGCCTGGAACTTGAGGCCAAAACGCATGATATGAGGTATAGCCTGGTAGCGCTGGAGTGCTCTCAGGAGCCTTGAACCAGGTTTCAGTTACTGCACAGACATCGATGTTCTCCATACTGAGAAGTGCTTCGAATGCCTGCATCTTGAGATTTAGACTTCTGGTGTTGAGCAGCATTACCCTTAATTTTTTTCCATTTTTGTTTTTTATGGTGGTTGATTTGTCCTTTGAGCATTGCCTAAAAAAGGCACTATGGGGGTGGCAAGAGCCTTGGCCAGTATCCGGAAGCCCAGTGGTGACAGGTGCAAGCCATCCCTTGCGAAGCAACGTGGCTTGTCCAGCATGTCATCCCAGGCTGACAGACATTGGATCCCCCTAGAATGACACCAGTGATTAAGCCAATTGTTAAAACTGATCATTTTGTCTTTGTACTGAGGCATCATTCTTGGTGAAGGCAGGATGCTGCTCAGGGTCAGGGTCATACCAGTCTGGGCTACATAATCGGAGAGCTCCTCAATGTCTCTTTTCATGTAGTCCAGGGAGGTACGTCTCAGGTCATTCACACCCGCATGGACAATGACTGAATCATACTTGTACTTGCTTTGGAGTGACCTGAGTGCATGTGTAATGTGGCGGATCCTAGCTCCCGATAGGCAGCTCACCGTTAACCTCTCCTTATTCAGCCTGGTAAGTGGAACGTCAGTGTGTCTGACTATAGAGTCACCTATTACTAATGTCTCTGGCATAGTGTTTTGCCTTAGGGGCTGTGATTGTGTGACACACCTGTTGCTTGAGGTATGTGTTGTAGGTGTTGCGTTTTGTGGGGGTGTATTTCTGGGTGTCTGCTTTGGAGGCCTCTGTTGTTTTGGTAAGTTTTTTATAAGAGCCTCTGAGTATGTCTTTGTGTTCTTATGTGTTTGATTTGTAGTAGTGGTGGTTTTATGTGTGACTGGTTTTGCTTTGGGTGTGGGTACCATCTCCTCCTGTCTGGTCTTGCCAGTCCTGAGTTGAGAGAGTTCAGCCTCCAGTCTGGCTATATAGTTGCATCTCTCACAAGTATATGTGTTAGTAGGAAGGAGGAGAGGGTTATCTGTGTACATGAGACAATTGTAACATTGTCTTAAGATTCCCAGATTAACCAGCTGAACAAGAGAGGATGCTAGCGGTCTACCACTCGACATACTAGAATATTATAAGGAGTGCTGTGCCTTTAAGGGAAGTGGGTATTCACAGGGGGTAGTGGATGCCTGTAGTGCTTACTTTAGGGTAAGAGTGCTTGTTTTATTATGAGTGCTTGCTAAGGATAGAAGTTCAGAAAACAAGTGCTAATCTATAATGTGTGTGTGTGTGTGTGTGTGTTTGTGTGTGTGTGTGTATGTGTGTGTGTGTGTGCGAGTGCTTGTTTGTGTGTAGTTGCCATGAGTTTCACTGAGCTGGGTTTAATTGATTCTGAGACCACTGAGTGATCAAAACCTGGATTCTGGAGCAGTAAGAGTCAGAATATCAGGACTTGTCCCCCATTTAGGACACATCGCAAAGGCCATCCCTGAAGTTCACAGAGTCAGTTTTTACTGAATCAGTCTCAATTTAGTGAGGCTTAAGAAATCCCAACAAGATGATTATAATTCACTTCATCACAAACCCACTAGATCAACATATACTACATTGACAACATATGGTCAAAATTCATTAAATCAAAAATATGCAGTGAGCCCCCCTGCATCCCCCTTGTGGCCCCTAATAATTATATATACCAACTCTGAAATCACAAAACAGTGGGGAAAGGACAAAATCTGACTCCCCACTGTGTAGTGATGCTGCAAAGCAAATGATGACAACCTAAGATGACCTAGCATTTAAATTTAAACAAGTTCTTTCTGAAAAGTGTGATACTTTATATATTCAATGACGCACACACATACATTATCATACATATACATATACATTGCTTCATTTTATGTATTCTCAGATAATACATGCTGTTGTAGTCAATGCTGTGTATTTAGGCAATATAAAGCTTTGCCAATCTTCATCTTCTTCTTTCAGCTTCTCCCGGTTATGACACCACAGTGGATCACCTGTCCGCTCATGATTAGCAGTGGAGTTTTTATGGTGTTGAGTTGCCAGCCTGGCACCCAACCTTCCACAGAAGGCGCACACATGCACGCACTCACTCCTAGGGCCAATTTAGAGTGTCCAATCCACCTACAGCATGTCTTTGGAATGTGGGAGGAAACTGGAGCACCCGGAGGAAATTCACGTGACCACAGGGAGGACATGCAGACTCCGCACAGAAGGCACCCCAGCCAAGGATCAAACTGAAGAATCTCTTGCTGTGAGACAGCAACACTAACCGCTGCACCACCGTAGCCACCCTATAAAACTTTGCCAATACAAAACAGTATGTTAAAACTTATTGCTATCGGAGGTTTCATAATCATTAAACAGCAGTAATTTAAGAGCCACATTAGCAACACTGCATAACATCCTTATGAAATAAGTATTACAGCTACTTAATTTCTATGAAGTTGCTTTCTGCTATTCCATGGCTGACATGGCTACACTGATTGCTCCCAAACAGAAAGATAAAGAATTTGGGTTTTTTTCTTGATGAATTAACTTTTCACAGAAAGGCTGTTTCCATTTCAAACAAAAAAGACAGCTTGACGTGAACACAGGAATATTTTTCTTTCTCCTACTGCCCCTTCAAATTGTTGAACTTTTATACTTCCCTGTTTTGCATCATTATTATGCCATGGAAAATTATTTTGCAATATTTACTTGAAAGACAGCAAAGGACATCCGAGAGTTTCTCAGATGAAATGCCAGGGTCAACATTAATTTTGGAAGAAGCAAAACCACTGCAGTCTCACTCTTTGATTTGATTCACTAATGAAAATATAACATCTATTTAGCTTTAGCGATAGTGGTGTCACACTCTGGCAAACAAGACATGGATTTGGCTATGCTAACTTCATTGGTTTTGTATTATCAGGAAAGCACACAGAAATACAGTTAAGCAAACAGTAAAATTGATTTACACAGGCTGAGCACACTTTAGCCTGAGCCCAGCAGTTAAATTAACAAAAATCAGTATTATTGACCAGAGTTGACCAAAATGCTACTTTTAAGTGCAGATACTTCAGAAATCAGCAGATAGACACAAAACAGTTATATCTAGTTAAATGAAAGCCAGAGAGGACAATGCAGATAAAAAGCCAAAAATACTTAAATCTGGAAAGTGGTTTTCAGTTCTCTGTTGCCAGGACCCCTCTGCAGGAAGAAAAATGCAATGAGGTGGATTTTTATACAGGAACTTGAAAAGAGCTAGAAATGGTTCAAGGCAACCAATGATTTACAGCTCAAGTGCTGAGGTCACTTCCCCAGGGACAGATATGCTCAAGGCTCCCCACTCCCACTGGTGAGCTCAGAAACTTCCTTCTATCCAAGTAAGGCAATGGCCAACACAGGAACACACACAGCCTTTTTCAGAATACAGCTAAAGCCTGGGGTTATACTGGTCTTAACTATTCGAGCAAAAGCGGAAAACAAGGAGTATTTTTTATTTGTTTGTTTTTCAGGAAAGCACACAGAAATGCAGTCATTTAACAGTAAATCGATTTACACAGGAATGCAAGTACACTTTAGAATGGGCAGCCTCAGCATTGTTATTAAAAAAATACAGCAGGATTGAATGATGAAAGACCAGAGTTGACCAAAATGCTACTTTTAAATGCAGTGCATTACCCTGAAATCAGCAGATAGACACAAAACAGTTATATCTAGTTAAATGTGCCAGAGAGGACAATGCAGATATGGAGCTCTGCTTGGGTATATAGCCACAAAGGAGTATCTCAGTAGTAACGGTGCTCTGAATGATATCCAGAAGTAATGAAAAAAATCTCTGTCAAAGTGTGATGTACATAGACAAATTTCAGAAAGAATCTCACAATTCCAGAATCCTGACAGTCTTAAATACGTATCTATGACAGAACCTGCCCAGTAAGCTTAAGGACAGCTATGGGATATTACCTTAATTCCATTAATATAAAAATATACTCACCCTCACTTAATGATTCGGATGGAAAATTAATAAAGGAGAACGGCAATGAAGGCCACACCATCGCAGCTAACAGTAGCTAATAACGGGTGCAGGACTTACCTGGGGAACACAGGTAATGTGCTCACCAAAGGAAAGTGGGAGATAGAAAAGAAGATGTGTGGGCTATGGGTGAAGAAGAGGGACAAACAAGAGAGATGATGGAACAGGAAAATTAGAGGGAAAGTCAGAGAGGCATGGGCGATTTGTTTGGGTGGGAATGGGGCTCATTTGTTTTATTTTATTTAGGAACAGAAGGAAATGTAAATATAGGGAAAGAGGAGGGTAAGGTCATCACAGCAGGTATACCCATCGAATAAATATCACAACACATAATAGGCAAACATAAAGGACAGGTAAGTTACACAGATGGAACTCTGCACAACACAGGCAATGGAAAGTTGGCAAGCAGAATGAGGAAGCATACCAGCCATGTTGAAATGCAGAAACATTATCTATCTATGCACTATGAATTATGACATGCTGAAAACTGTGTGGTAGTCCTAGATGTGTATGACCAATGATTAGGTTCACAGGTAAATACTAGGCTATCAGTCTGTAGACTATTGCAAGCCTAGGAAATAACCCAAGGTCAGAATCAAACCCGATATTTTGCTTATGTAAGGTAAAGACCTTAACCATAATGCCATCTCTCCCACTTCTTGCAGGGTAGTAAATAAGGATTACATTACACATGGGGTAAATAAACACATACCCAAATAGTCTGTCAGCAGTGCAAGTGCAAGCCAAGCAACATCACAGGTGAGCACATGCAGATGTGAGAAAGTTAGAAATATTACCCCATCAGCAGCAACCCCCTAAGCACACAACCTGTGGTGAGAGACCTGGGCACTCAGGTTGATAACAACCTCACATTTGACCATCATGTAGCGGCAGTGGTCAGAAAATACTTTTTCTTGGTTCATCTCATAAGTAAACGGATTGCATCCAGAAAAAAGGAGGTTATTACCTCTCTGTACTCCTCCCTCAATACACCAATAATTGAGTATAATGCCTCATTTGCGATGTACCTCTCCAAATATCTGCACCAACTGGAAAGGCCACTAGAATACCTCACAAAATGAATCCATGGCCTCCAACACTTGTCCTATGCGGACAGGCTCAAATCACTATCACACTACTCAGTATCGTACAGATTGCTCAGGGGTGATCTGTTTCTTGCCTACAAGGCAATCATACACCCTGCCCTAAGTCTATCTCCTCACATACTACCCACTCAAAAGGCCTGAACCTGATATAACAAAACCTGCTGGATACACAAGTTTCTCTCTCAGTGGCTGCCCTGTCTCTGTAATAGACTTCCTATACACGTCAAACAGAGCACCTCACTGACCCCCTTCAAGTCCAACTTTGATGAGTGGATTGGAAACCACAAATTCATCCCAGGGGTTCCACCTGTTTCCCTCATTGACAGGGGTGACAGGTGCTGACTGAGGTTTCTTTTTGGGGATAAACTCTTAGCTAGGCTTGAAAGGGCCCCAGGGCCATTAGCCTAGTAACCTCCTATGTTCCCATGATCCTATGAACTCTAGCAGAGGACAGAAGCAAACCTTTGACCATGCATGTGAAAGTCAGACAACCAAGTACAGGCAAACAGCAGGACTGCAGCAGAGTAACCCCCTCTCCAGTCTAGACCTAGTGGTATGTGATTTGGGTGCTCAGGTTGATAGCAATCTGAACTTTGACCACCATGTATCCACAGTGGTAAGGAAATCCTTGTATGTGGCACCCCTCATAAGTAAAGGCATTGCATCTAGCTCTACAGATGTTATAATTCCATTATATTCAGCCCTCATCAGGCCAATAACTGAGTACACTGCTCTGTTTTGCATATACCTCACCAGACACCTGCAACAGTTGGAGACCACAGAAGTTTCTCATCAAGAAAATACAGGGTACACAAAACAAGTCATATGCGGAAAGACAGAAAGCTCTGTCACTGTATTCTGTCTGCTACAGGCTGATAAGGGGTAACTTGTGCCTAGCTTACAGGGTAGTGTCTTACACAGCCCTGACTGAAATGCTACACATTTATAAATCAAGCTGCATGACGGTTACTTGCTCCATGGAACTTAACGTAACCTCTGACATGAATAAATCATGCTGGAGCAATAGATACATCTCGCAGAGACTGCCAGTTCTCTGGAACAAGCTTTCAATTCACATGAAACAGAGGCCCTCCCTGACCCTCTTCAAACACAACCTAGTTTAATGGATGGGTGACCACAAATTCACACCTGGACTGGAGCACATGTCCCTCATGGACAGAGGTAATCAGTATTCATTACTATACACTTTTATCTCTGTGAACTTTGCTCACCTAACCACTGATAATTGGGGAAACTAGGGATAAATATGGCTAGGCTTATAAGGGCCCTAGGGCCATTAGCCTAGTAACCTTCTATGAATTATGAACCTAAAAAACACACAGGTAGGTGTACACAACACAAACAAATGTGTAATGGCATGCATATATTTGACATACACACATATGCAGTGTCAAAGACAACACACAGGTGTATGTGTATATGTATGACTGTCAGTGGCCTAAATGGAAAGTACTTGAAAGCAATGTCAGTACATTTACACAAGCCAATGTCATGTAAAAATATTCTCAAAAATCTAACACTGCAGCTTAAAAAAATATCAGGTTGCACAGTGGTTGTGAACAAATCACACTGGTTAACACACAAGTGTAATAAGAATAAGGAAGTATTGCAAGCAGTAGCCAGCCACTGGTGTGCAGATGTCCTGCATCAGTAAAATGGTCATACATTTGGCACATGTTCACCTTCTAAAAAGCGTAATACATGACAATGGTCAATAAGTGCAACAAAGGCAAACATATCTGCAAAACACTATATGGAATTATGAAATTGGAAGTGAGCTGGACAATCTGGTTCCACATCAGGGAAAAGCGGGACAACAAGATAATTTTACACATTGCAACTCAAAGTACATTTAAGTAAATGGCAAATGTCTGTCACATGGACAGACTGATTGCTGATGTGCATAGACATCAGTATGTTTAAATCACATACACATATCCTGTCATGCCAATGCTGAATAAACAACTCCAGGTGTGCTTCACACACCGTGCTCATAACTGAGCAGAGGACACTCCTGGGAGCGTCACTACAGCACATCAATGATAAGTAAGTGAGTGCTGTCATGTACAAGGTACAATTGTGTGCCTGTATGGATCTGACTGCGTGCAGAGACATGTACAGCCATTGGTTACTCTGTACAACTATTGGTGTAAGACATGAAGTTATGTGACTAAATAATGCATATGGAAATATAACATACAGCAAACACAGCATAATTACTTTTATAGAATAAATTATCCTTACCATGGTGTATAGATTAATTTTACATCGGCATTCAATACAGTCAGAAAAGGAGGACTGCCCATAGGTATGACATACCTGTATATGACCCCATATTAAATCAACATTGCCAACACATGGCGCACAACACACATTATGCTAGTGGGACAGCATGACAACTGTCATCCAAAACAAATGGGAAATGCTATGTCCTTCTGTTGCACATACATGATATAACAATGCAGAAATACAAACCATACCACAGTGGTAGCGCTGGACTATGGACACCATCTATTTTCTGTCAGTTATCCTCAGTAAAACACATGTTTGCAGGCCAAATGTTGCAGCACTAACTGCAGATTAACTGCCACAATTCATGGACAGCTGAATGTGGGAGGTGAGTTTAATGTGTTAGTGTTTGTCATGCACACATTGAAGCATAATTACATATCACACTACAATAACACTCAAGCATGGCAGGTACATAGTATGCATGCACAACAATGCATATCATGACAATGCATATACAGTCCAATCAATTATATGCTTTGTTGTGCATGCATAACAATGCATATACAGTCCAATCAGTTCTATGGTAATGAGCATGTTGGTAGCATAACACAATTAAAACACACAGACAATAATTATAGACCTGAGGGACAAGGCTGATGGGGATGAGCCTTAGGAATGACCTCATGGGTTCTCTCCCCAAATGATTTGCTCATAGCCTGTGTCATATCCTGGAAGAAATTCCCCATCAAGCCCCTCATCTGTGTTGGAAACAAAATGGTCACAACTTCCCATTTATCTTTCTGAAAATCATCTCTGCTCCAGTCATGGCATTGTCTCCTCTGGGGTGCGGGAGGCATGATGGTGTGAGCAAGTGCAAATTTACCTTCCTCATCATCATAGTTGTGATCATTGCCATCATCAGAGGACTCTAGCAGTTGTCTGGCATGTGCTTGTCTCCATCTAATCAGCGAGTGTCCACAGGCCTCATATTCTGTCAGGCTGAATCAAAAAACAAAACAGAAATGAACAGCAAAATGTCTATCATGCTGCACACACATCCCCATGAAGATCGTAGCTGACTTTAAAATGAAAATGATATGCACATCTGCAATCTAACATATTTAATCAACATGCCATCTGCATATATAAATATGACACTGAAAGTGAAGTAGCATACATCAAAGTTCTTATTTATTCAATTTGTAATGGTGCAAACATTAGCAAGTAGCACAATTATAATCAACACAATTGCTGCTTCTGAGTGGCTCCTAATGCACACAACTCCTTCCCTGTGTCACTTTATCTATAGATATGGGCATGTCCAATAACAGAACATGGCAGGGAGAATGTATCCATCACCAATATGAACAATTCAATCAAGGGCGTGCAATTGCATGCATAACACAACTTACCAGTGGGAATTATGACATCACCTGAGCATTTGAATATTGGTCAGTATGAAGAATGGCAAGCATACACAAAGCAAGCACATGTAACATATCTCGGCATTGGAATTAAATCATGCCCAACACTACCTCAATGCCACATTACCATAACTGAAATTTGACAAAAATAAAAGCTTGTAAACATCAAGATAACATTATTACTTGAACCTACACTGTTTAATAATGTTGTCTGCCTCGGTAAACTGTTCATCTGAGTGTCTGGCAGCATGTCATTATTCCCTATCTTTTTCGTTTACAGGTCTTCCCTGAGCAGATATGTTTGTGTGTAAATGTAAATTGTAGTCACAGCATGTAATGAGTCATATGAACAGCGTCCAAGTGACATTGTCAAAATAAAGACACTTTTGAGATGACAATATTGTGGAAACTAGGCAAGCCATATGACAAGCATCTGAGCCAGGCAGCATGGTGATTGGCTGAACTCACATCAACATAATTAATACAACAGTAGCAAATACTTATAATGGTCAATCATCATAGCCTGTGACACTTGAGAATTTGCTCTATGTTGTATTGAAAGCATTGTATGTATGCAACTGCATGAATGATTATACATATAATTAGCAGCAATCAGTAGCCTGTAAAATACAAACATCTTGATAATTCTTGCTGATTGTGAAAAGTAGCAAAGAAATGCCTATCTGTACAAGTAATCACAAACACAACATACAAGCACATCACAACAAAAACAACCAAGGTGTTTTAGATGGATACAATACCAATGTTGCCCTGAAGGGCATTCCACAGTCTATAAATAACAGTGTGAACACTGATACAAGACAACCATTCAATTTGTGCTACAAAGAAACATATCCACACAAATGCTTATACCAACCAGTATATTAGAAACAGTACTCAGTATACTACAAACTCAAATGTAAAACATCAACCTTCATATGTGTGACGGATACACAAACATGACTGTCATTTAGGGTGTGGCATACATTTCAAAAAAAATATTTGCTGAAAACATGGCTTGATGCTAAATGACATTTCAACAATTTGGTTTGACTCACACTGTTTTGCACAGGTATACTGTGATTATTGCACTTACCTTAGTGATGCGTGATGGGTATTAATGCATTGTAATCAATATACAGTACATGGTAATATAAAAATGCAGGCCTATAACAAGGATCAGGTGCATTTCATTTAACAAAACAGAAGATGTATGCAACATCCCTTGCTCTTTCCGCTGCTTCTCCAGCCTGTCATCTGCTCAATGTGTAGGGCCTGATTCCAGCCCTGGTTTTCCTTGCCTGCAAAAGGAAAAGAGTGACTACGAATGATGTAGTCCTCAAACAACAGCTCACATTAGGTTCTAGAAAATTTGTGAAGAATGCATCATCCACATTTTGTAGTGTTACGCATTTACTTTTACACCTTTGAACACAGATTGAAGAACATGAAATCTGAACCTGCACCTCTAACATATATCCAAGCACTATATATAGGATAGTGACACTGCAGAGATCCACAACTGTCTCCACACCTTGGAAGTCCTCCAACGAATCTCCTTTGCATCACTCTAATGTAAGTCATCACAGCAGTGGAGAACCTGCACTCCACTCTGGTAAATCCCTATCATTGATGAGCCCTTGCAATCCAGTTCCAGATTTTGATCATTTGTGAAGTCATTTGACCTGGTTCTCATCCAATGCTCACTATAGACATTCAGTATCTCTGTGGTCTCCTCCTTAATGCAACTGGGCACCCCGAAATGACTCAGCTTCTGGAGGTAGCCATCTTGATACGCAATGGAAAAAGTAGTAGAAATGGAATAACTGAAAGAATCAATATTTAAATGCCCATTATGCTGAGCTATTAGATAATGTGCTGAATTTGTTAACATTACTCATTCTCAAATATACCTGTATAGAGTTATTTTTTTATTGAAAATGTGGGCTTTATGACAAATGCTTGTAACTTACTGCAGTTCTGTCTGATTTACCTTTATGCATATAGGTATTGCCATCTGCATTAAGGATATGCATTAATTTTCCATGTGCAGTTGTATAAACAGATTTACATAGCCAGAGTGAACACATAAAGCTGTATTTACGAATCACCTGTATGTCTTATGGATGACTCCTTACACTGTTACAGATATTTCTTCATTAATGATTCTAAATAAACATCTTAAACTACTGGCTCAATATAAAAAGGATCCATACTCTCAGTGGCCTGCCTATGGATATTAAGATTTTCTGATGCTTTCTGTAAGTTGTTCAAATGAAAATTGGTGTAGTATTTGAATATGAAATGCATCCATTCAACATATATGTATTGTAAGGCAGACATCTGAAATTATGTTGAATTTACAACTGTTATATATGTAGACATTGGTATTACTTTTTATATGTCACATTAATATTTGTCACAGTCAATGTTTCATAGAGTTTTGCATTGCACCGAAATGCATACTATTTATGGTGACATATGCTGCCCACAAAATCATCTGCATTACTAAGCCCCCATGGGAATATAGTCATGTGTATGTCACTGTCGTTCACATAGCAAACAGACCTAGGGGTGACAATTTCTCCCCACAGAAAAATGTCATTATACTAGATGTTATGCAACAACATGGACAAAGAGTCCTTGGATGTCCAGGGAATACAATATGGAGGAATGAAGTGTGGGTTGACATCACCAACATAATTAATGTGTCAGTGCTGCTCTGACATGATCTTCTATTCAGCCAATAGGTTATGATGGTATGAGAGATTGAGGGATGCCACCAGTAGTGGTCCACCATTGACAACCCTGATGAGGACACATCCCTATAGAGTAAATAAATGCATATTGCTGTTGCATGCATATTCATGTAGTGCTGTTTCAATGGTTCATGCTGGTAATGATGTGGTTAATAATGTTGACATTTTACACTTTCTTCCCAGGAGGACTTGTCAGGTGTTTGTTATTTTTCTATTCATCACATAGTATGTCATGCATGTTGGCTGTGTAACTTAATGGTTAACTCCCTGTTATATAGATTCCATATCTCATACACAGACAATATGTAATGCTAAGTCAGTATTGTCTGTAACATTGCAGTGAGCTATATGTGTCATCTGTCTTTAATGATATATAGCATGGGACAGTGGCATGGTGATATAATCCAGATAAGATGGTGACAGTCATGTGGATACATCTGTAGACTCAGGTGTTGAGCTACTGATGACATTGTCATAGGGTGTCAGCCTTCACCTACAGGTGAATGGACATTCTGAGCAATTTCAAGGCTCTGAAATCTGTGCACTTGCCTGTGCCACAGATCGTGTTTCACACCAGCTGAGTCTGCTGCATGAAGGACAGAAGCACAGGCACGGTGAGGTAATGGCATCACTTGCTGCTCAGAATGAAAGTATGTTATCTCTGGCATGGTCAGTAGAATCACTGGTGTCTACACTACTACAATAGTGCCATAGTGCAAGCAGGGTTCTGCATACCCTGACTGTACTTAGCCAATTGCCACATGGGAAAAGCAGACCTCCTCACAGCAGACCCAACCTTGCCTATCAGGCATTAGTTTGTATGCTCCAATTTGAACACACTTCTGCTGCTAACCCATCTTCTGTGGGCCCGGCAATCATGACCGGACAGTCAAGTCGCAATCATGCTTCTTCACCTCCACATAGGATAGCATCACCACCCCCCCCCCCAGTCTTTTCTGTGGAGCAACCTGGGCAAGTGTTTCCATATATGGCCATTCAGGGATGGCCAGCCTTTTCTGTTTATGTATCAGTCTGTTTCAGGATGTACTGGTGTCTTGATCTGTATGTATGTCCAACCTATTCCAAGTACATGGGGAAATTTGTAATGTTGTAAATCTGGTGCATTGTAGTTTTCCACTCCATGGGGGTGGATGTAAAGTGCATGCTCTCATCTACATTTCTGCCAGGAATTTTGCCAGAATATGGCTGGCAGATGTCTGTGATACTCCCACAGCATCCCCCATGTATCTCTGGAATGTCTGAGATGCAAGTAGACCCAGGCTGCGACACACTTCAGTTTCAAGGGGGTTGGTGTTTCCTTGCAGGGAATGCACCTTGCAGACAGCCTACTCCAGTTGTTTTGCTGATATCTATTGATTATTTACTGGTTTGACAAGTGGTTTAGTTGCAGCCTTGCTCTGACTCTTGATGGCTGACATCTAGGGTGCACAACCACAGCCTCATTTATGGCTTGAATCACTGCAGCCTGTTGTTGTTCATCAACTGCTAGTTGTATTTTTTTTTTTTTTTTTGTTTTTTGGTATTGTTACAGAATATTGCAGAATTTGTAGAAGTAGCTTCTTTTCCTAGTAGGCCAAATAGCATATGCTAACAATTTCATAAACAGAGTCAGCATTGCAATTTGTTACACTTAAGTTGAGGTGGGTGCGCCTGTTGTGTTTTGGAATCAGATCGGCATGGACAGAACCTGCAATTATACTACACTGAATTGCTAAGTGCTTTCAACAGGTTTTCTGAAATTGCATCTGTATCTGGTGCTTTGAAGTCTTCCTTCAGCATTCAGCACTGAACTTAAATATCTTCTGTAAACTTTACAAAATCTGGCCCACATAGATAATATGCCATATTTGCAAAACAATAATTCCCCATGGGAGCCAATTTACTTATATTAAGTTTATAATTTCCATTTTTGATATATGTAAACATATGCCTAGTTAATTAACTCATTTAGACAGGCACGGCATTCCTGTGAAGGACAGATTTCCAAAATTCATAGCAAATTAAACCCTATCCCCTCAAAAAAATACAACAATAATATGGAATTTTGAAGGTGTACATCTGTGTTCTGAATGCTAATTATAAGCGGTCTGCTTTGGAAGTAAATGTTATCACTCTGCAGTTAATTACTAGTGTGCTGTCTAGCAGTCAAAGTAGAAAGGGTCCAGTTGGGCTGCCAGTGACCCAAGATTAATTAGAGTTTCTGGTGCCAAGGGGATGGCTTGAATTAAAGTACAACAAGCAGCTGATAATGGAGTTACTTCACTGGGGGAGGAGTTAACACATCCAGGATACCCTTTAGCAGAGACAAGAGGACAGAAGCCCTTGTAAGTATTACTAACAGAGGATGGCAAGTAACAGGTGTAGCAGTCACCATCAGGGAGAGATTGTACATACAATAGGTGTTATTTTATACTATTTCCTTTGATTTACAGAGATTCTTCTCAGTTCAGGTTTCATTCCTCTGCATAAATAGAAAGAGTTCTTCCTTTTATGATGTCATCTTCCCCAGTTCTATGATAGTTATTGTGGATTAGGGAAAAACATTGTGACATTTGTTTTTTGAAGGGATAGCAACTACATTTGCAAATATACTTCTGTGTGTTACAGTCTGATGAGGTCCTATGTGCTACAATGGTTCTGCCTTCTAGCTGGCCTCCATTAATGATGTAGTACAATTCTTTCCAACTTCCCAAATGATAAATTTTAACACATGTAAAAATCCTACAGTTCATTATTGATAGGCATTGTACTCATGTGATTAACAAATTTATGCTGAGAAACATAATCCCTTTCAATGCCATTCATTTTCCTACAAGAGTGAATCTAGACATTGACAAGCATCTTCCTCATCTGAAGGCTGCATCTGATAAAACTGCTAATACAGGCCTGTAGTTGGGACTGCATCTTGCCTACCCCATGTATGACATTATAATACATTTTGAAGCTTTTACCCAAACAATGATGGTATAATGTCCCACAGTACCAATGCCATTTTCTGTTACAGAAACCTGAGTAGATTGAATATTCTGCCCCATTTAATTATTGCTATTGCAGTGTTTTTTTTCTGTTGCTAAGTGCCCTAAACAGGGACTAATTAGAGGTAGCATCTTGTTTTTGAGCCACGTAAGAGCAGAGTCTAAATTGTAATCAGATCTGCCTACTGATTTCAATACATCTCGACAGCAGCAGCAAACTGCAGATGTCTTCTCATGCATTGTCTCTCCACAGACATCAGGTCTTTTCTGCAATATTTCATAGATTTACTTGTAGTATGTGCTGGATAATCTTTATTGGTTAAATCATGGGAAGTTAGGCATCTGGGCTGGTGATGAGTCAAAGACTTTAGCCAAAAAATTTTCCTTCAGTCATTGCAGCTTTGGGTTTTGATTAAGTAATTACCACAGCTTCTCATTAAAAAGGATCTTCACTCTCCTAGACACTTCATTTGCATGAAGTCTCCTCTGCAATGACGGTAAATTCACTGTTATAGTCCATTCACCAACTGGTCCAAATTTGCGAGCCTACAGCTCTCTTAAATATCTGCTAATGAGCTATCCAGATGGCTTAAGTTCATACTATGTGAAAAAGCTGGGCTCTAGCACATGATTAGTTCCCTCTGGCATACTTTGCTTATGAATTATAACTATGTTTTGAATGTAAGCGCCTGATCAAATTGTCCTGATGTATGTGCATACTTTAAGGCAGTCAGCTCTGCACACTATGGAGAAGAGACAGGTTTAAGTATCACTGTACTCCAAGCACCACCTGCTGGAGGACAGTCATAGGCTTGATGAACATTCTGCTGTTTATCATGTTGAAATGTCCCATGAGAAGGTGGTATTCTTTTACAGGGACTTTCCTCTGCTTTGGACAAACAAATTAAACTTTTCCCCATTGTGGACAGAATGTGCAATCTAGACCTCCTATTCAACCAGAAAGCCCTTTTAGCCTCAGAGGGAGAGTCAGCAGTTCACTGTTTGTTGTGCACTAGAATAACAAAACTAGGCATGAGATTACATAGGTAACAATGGTTTCCAGGGCAGAGATCCGCAGTGTTTCTCTCCAGAGTTTGCTTTTCATGTACTTACATGTATTACACAAACCTGAACACAAAATACCAATTTTATGTGCATGTCTATCAACTTTAGGGCAGATTGGGTCAAGTTATTCTACACCTGCTCTTGTCTTTACTTTCCAGCCAACTTAAACATGACATTAACACTTTTTTGTTTTCCAGAAATTGTGAAGAAAAATAATTTTCAAATACAAATATTAGGACAGTGTTTTGTAAGTAGTTTTCATACTTGTATCATTCAGACTTCATAAAACTCAAGCATGTTCAACCAGCTGTCTGAATAATGTGACATTGATATGAAAGGGTACAAGTAAATTTCCAAGAAAATATTCACATGAAATTTTTGATAGTCGTACCTGCATTTAAATTGAAAGTGATGAAAAACGTTGATAGTTAAAAAAATATACACATTGTTAAGGAAACAGTAAAATGGCATTGCATAGAAACAACTGAGGTGTTATTGATGTAAGTATCTCCTTTCAAAAAAAATTCTTAAACTTCTAGTGGCCATTTAAGCTTAGGGTACTATGGCATTTAAATCCGATAACTATATTCTATAACATTAAATTGATTTTATAGGATACTGCTTTAAACTTAAGGTTATACATAATGTACCACATGAAGAAGGAATATTTTAAAATTACTGCCGAACAGGGAATGGAGAAACAAAACATCTTTGCTATTTTTTGCTTTATGTTAAATACAAATACTAGTAAATATAAAGGTGTTATTTACTTGTTGTATGCCTGGTATAAAAAGGTAGTGCACTTGCTACATTCAGCAAAATAAACAACCTTTCAGACAGGCACTGGAACTATTTTGTTGCCTCATAATGTTTTCTAATAGTCAAAAAAGGAAGAAGAATTAGAAATATAATTGCACTGTTTATATAAGACAGGAATATTTCCCTTCATCATCACTTCCTAATGCAATATATAGATATATATTTATTTAACATTTGTTTACCGGGAAAGTCCAACTTGGAATGAGTCAATTTTCAGCAGAGGCCTGCGGAGAAACACTCCAGATGCATGTCTTTGTACTGTGGGAGGAAACCCACATGAATGCAGGGATGACATGCAGACTCTACACAGATAGCACCCCAGTTGAGAATCGAAGTAGAGAACCTTTTGCTGTGAGGTAACAATACAAACCACTGCACCACTGCGCCTTCCACATCAATAGAGAGATATAGATATAGATACAGATATTACTATAGATAAAGAAGTAGATATAATTTTGAACCTGCTCAAAATATTTTTCAGACTGTAGTTTCTTTTTATTAAATAAAAATGATATATTCACCAGTCATGTTCTTATACACTTTTTGTCCCGCTAGGACATAGCAGACACATTGCATCTCCAAACTGTTAAAATGAAATTAAGAGAGTATTGTTGGCAATTAAAACTAGATAAGTATTATTTCCCTGGTTTAAATGTGATAGATAAATTCAAGAATTTCTTAAAAAGGAAAGACATTGGCCTTTAATACCATATCTCCACTCGGGAATCATAGAAAAACTCACTAAGCTAGGCGTCAACCCCTATATCACTAGGTGGGTTGCAAACTGGTGAACAGGTATAAACCACAGTGTGAAAATAGCTGACTCCAAGTTAGACTGCCGACCACTCACAAGTCGAGTCCCACAGGGTTTGGTCCTGGGTCCTCTCCTGTTTGGTATCTACTTCTTTGAAGTCCAGGCCAACACAAAGGGACTTTGGCAAATAAAGTTTGCAGAGGATTGCAAGTTGTGAGCTATTATTAACTCCCCGAGTGATGTTGACATCCTACAGGAAGGCCTCACTGAGACCAACGACTGGTGTCAGAACCATGGCCAAAAAATGTGTCGTCATCTCCTTTGGGAAAAACCCATTTCCTCATGAATTACCACATCAATGGTAGTACACTGAACACAGAAGGCATTATAAGAGATCTGGGAACACAGGTTGACAGCAATCTCTCTTTTGACCACCACATTGCCACTGTGTTCAGAAAGTCCTTCTATGTTGCACAACTCATTACTAAGGGTTTTGCATCCAGGAAGAAAGAGGTCATTGTCTCCCTCTACTCTTCCCTCATTAGGCCAATCACTGAGTACAATGCCTCATTTGGCATGTACCTCACTAATCACCTGCAACAACTGGAGAGGCCACAAAAGTACCTCACAAAGAGGATCCTAGCCCTTAAATATTTGTCCTATATGAACAGACTAAAAAAAAACTCCAACTATTCTCTGCCTCATATTGCCTACTTAGAGGCGATCTCTGCTTGACTTACAAAGCCATGTCTGACCCAGCTCTGTTAGAAATGCTACATCTAAAGAAATCCCAATCCCTTTGCACCATGCACTCCAGAGACCTCAGCCTCATTACCACAATCAACAGAACATGCTGGAGGGATAGGTTTATAACCCAGAGACTGCCCATGCTATGGAATAGACTTCCCATACATGTCAAGCAGAGCACCTCACTGGCCCTCTTCAAGAGAAATCTTGATGAGTGGATGGGAAATAGAAAATTCACTCCAGGGATCACTCCAATGGCTTTACTCGACAGAGGCTCTGGGAACTAAGGTCGGGTGGCACAATGCCAGGGTAATCCTATGGGCTAGGTTTGTAAAGGCCCCAGGGCCATTAGCCTAGTACACACCTATGAACCTATGAACATTGGATGACTGAAACAAATGGTACTGCATTAGTTAAATGTTATAAGGATATAGGTTGCTTAAGTTTTTTAATTTGTGAACAGTCTGAAGAAGTTCATGGAGGTGAAAAAATGTATTGTGTTTGACTAATTTTTTTTTTTTTTTGTGGAAGAATATTTTGTAGCAATTTTATTGTTTTTTTTTCCACAATCTTTAAGATATAAGTCATGCTATTGTCAGTTATAAGCCTCTTTTCTGGAACACTGAAATTAAGAACCAAACCAAATCTCCAAGCAATTGATGCTACTGAATTTCTTCAGCCTGAATATCAAAAAAGTCTCAACCAGAAATAAATGCTCTAGTGTGACCCCAGTGAAAATGTCATTGCTTTCATCATCTAGAACTAGATATGGCTGCCCCTTGGAAAGAAAGTTGGCAGAGAAAAGATGATCACAAAAGGCAGAGGCAGTTATTAATCTTCTGGTTCAAACCATCTTCCACTTTATAACATTACATTGGAGATTCACACAATGCACACTGCTATATAGTAAATAGTTTATTGCCACTTCTTATCTGCCAGTTTTCATAATGAGTTGCTCTCTTTCTGGATTTGTTTGCACACGTGGATCAAGAAAAAATATAGTTAGGATTTTAGACTTTAAACCTAAACTTCAACAAAGTGGTGGTACTACTATTCAAGTAATTTGAAACTTGTCTATCATTTTACTTTCCCTTCTTTAAGAAAGAAAAAACAGCAATAAAATAACATATTTATGACCCACTCCCATGGCAGGGATGACTCCCTGACTGTACCCCAGTTATCACTGGCTTGATTAGTATTTCAGGTGCTGGAGGTAATGGGGTATTGAAGGTGGACTTGAGCTGTTATTAGCTTGTGCATCTTGGGGTGGGGGGGGGGGGCAAAGGTATTTTCTGTTACCTGGATGGCATTTAGTTGGAACTCTTCATATTGCACCAGTGGAGTCCAGAGCTACTGAAAATGACCAGCAAAGCTGTGCTGTACACAGAAAAAGCCCTGCAGTGATGTACTTGGGAAGCTTAGCTTGTTCATCCACAGGCCAGGTAACATTGTACAGCTTGAGGGAGCTGCTGATCAGGGGTTAGCAGATTGGGGAGGGGAGACTAGGTGCTCCAGACTGCCTACTAACCTGTTCCCTACTAGTAGTCCCACTTCTTTTAGAAGATTTGTTCAACTCAGGGAACAAATGGGCTTCAGCTTTTGAAATGGGGAAAGGATGGACTGAAACTTTAATCTGTCACAGGAAAACCAGTGAGTTCCTTTGGTCCAGAGAATCCAGGGTTGAAAGAGGCTTGGTGAGCTCATTCTGGGCTTGGGATTGGCTTCCCTGGGAGGAACAAATGATTCAAATTATATACATTTAGAGATGAGACTATGATACCCAGTCAGCTAAAGTACACTGGAGTAGCAGGGGACCATCAGTATCTCCTCAGCTGTACCTTAAAACTACAGCAATTTTCAAGGACAAAGTAGCAATATTATAAAATTATATCAAGGCATTCACAAATAAAAATAACACCTATATCTGAATTAAAAATATTGGTAAATAAGTACTCTTTCAATCATGTGACCAAGTTGAGGTTATGTATGTGTGTGTGTGTGTGTGTGTGTGTGTGTGTGTGTGTGTGTGTGTGTGTGTGTGTGTGTGTGTGTGTGTACATGTGTGCGTGTGCACATGTGCACGTGTGTTTGTGTGCGTGCGTGTGTGTGTGTGTGTGTGTGTGTGTGTGTGTGTGTGTGTGTGTGTGTAAGCAGCTGCAACATTGTCATCAAATGTTGCAACAATGTCTTTCAAATTTCTGATACTAGTAGCTCATTCTATAAAAATTAGTTATTAACCCTTTAGCTCTTTTTTCTAGCAAAATTGCCAAACAATTCATTTACAACCTTATATTTTTTTTAATTTCTCCAAATTTTTGGGGTTTCTAATACCATGACGGGAATGGACCCCATTCCTAAGTCAAAGTAAAATTAAAGTTCATGAAATTAATATTTTTATTTTTTATTTTATTTTATATTTGTTGACAGGGATAGTCCGACTGGATGCATTTCCATTTTCAGTGGGAGATCGGGGAGAATGGGGGCCTGGGGAGAAAAGCAAAATTAATATTGTTTCAGTCTTTGATGTTAGCCAGAAATGTTCTTTGCAGCACCCGCAATGTGCCCAGTAATTACTCCTTCTGCAGATTATTGGTAACATATCTAAATACAACTGTAAATTATTTTTTATAAGACCAGTTGCTCCTACTACTATTGGAACTGTCTGGGTATCTTTCTTCCACATTGCTCTCATTTCTGCCAGCAAATCTTGATAGTTTATGACTTTGTGTCTTTCTGTATGCAAGAAACTGTAGTCACTGGGTGTAGTGATTTCAATGATCAATGCTAATTTTGTCTTCTTTTCATGGATTACTATATCTGTTTTTCTTGCATCTATCTTTTGAACTGTTGGTAATGGGTGACCCCATGTGATGTAGACCATCATTTTCTATGATGTTTTGTTGTTCATTTCCAGTGTTTTTCAGCCACTTCATTACCATAATGTTTGCACAATCCCCAGTGCACCTGTCTTGCCACATTATTGTGGCTTTCAGTATACAATCCTTCTGCCATCAGTATATCACAACCAGCATGCAACTGTTTCCAACTCTGTTTTACAAAACCTACATTTGTCTGTTTCTCTCACACATTCAGTGAACTTTGTAAACCAACATGTACATAGCCCTCTATTTTGGACCGCCAATATTGACCTTTCATCTTTTGGTTTGAATTTACCCCTCCTTAACCATTCCTGCATCCGATCCTGATCAACAAGAGGTTCTTCCAGAGGCTTTCTATACTTGCAACTATATTTATGCATTTTCCACATTTCTTGCTTTCTCATCTGGTCCTTCACCTTGTAGTCTTTCTTTTGATTTTTGGCACATACAGTTGCTGCCTGATTTTTATCTACTTCTGGTTTGATTTGCATTCCTGTTTGACAATGATATGGTTCTGCTAGACTAAGCAGGAAAGCTATCTTAGTTTGATTCTCCTCCTATTTCAAAACTTTCACTCTGGGTCTTGTGAGGTCAGCAGATACGTCTAAAGTCCCACATTTGCAGATCTATACATGTAATCAAATTCATCCTTCCTTCAGAATGAGGAATATATAGAGTTGGTATGCACTGATTTTTATAAATCATTTGGTGAACATGAAGCATTCTTCTTGTTTTCCTGTCTTATCTATCCAACATGTTTTGGGGCCAGTCAATGACTCCAAAACTGTAAGTTAGGAGAGGAAGAACAAATTGATTTATAGCTTGAATTTTGTTCCTAGATGTCAACACTGTTTTCATGATTAATTTAAGTCTTCTAAAATATTCCTTACTAAATTTTATTCACATTTATTCATGTTTTATTGTTGATCCTTTACCAATTCCCAAATATTTATACACTCCTTGGTCACATTGTTTTATATCACATTCTTGTCCCAAACTAATGTTTTCTTTGTGCTGCGGTTTTCCTGCTTTAAATGTTGCTTTTGCTCACATTTATTAAGACCAAATGACATTCTTCTATCATTTGAAAACGTTTTGACTACTTAACAGTAGTGCTTTCAGTTCCTCATCTGGTGAGCTATACAGTTTTAAATCATCAACAAAGAGAAGATGAGAGATCTTTACCCTTTGTTGTTTTCTAGGATCCAAATTATAGCCATGGCCTAATCTGTTAAGTAGACAGCTTAAAGACTTAAGGACAAGACAGAAAAGCAGTGGTGACAGGGAGTCACCCTGGAATATCTTCCTTTAAATTTTTATCCCTGTAATAATAGTTTGTCCTTTATCATAGCTTAATTGCAATGTGGTCTGCTATTGTTTCATGGTCACTTTAATGTAATTGATCAGTGTAGGGTGTATCTTATACAACCTTACAGAGGAAACAGTTGCATGCATTAGTAGGTCAACAACACTGATATGTAATTTCAGAATATTGAAAATTACATGCCACAAAGGGTGAGTTAACACTTAAAATGCTGACAGTGTCTACAAAGAGATTTCTGTTGTGCAAGTTCTCAACAAAAGACATCGATTTCTCTATGATGTTTGTGAATATTATTCTTGTCAACCTGTTTGTAAAAAACAGTGTTGGTCACTACTGATAACATTTTCTCTTTGTAGAAGTTGTTTTTTTATTTGTGAATGCTGGGATATGATTTTAAAGCATTTTTTTTTAATTTCAGCTGGACATATGGATGTAAGTAGTGACTGCCACCAGCTATGCCAATGTTATTTTAATAGAGGCATTCAGAAACACATAGTGCACTACAAAATTATTTCTAGCAAGATAGATGAAAACATTATGCTGGAGAGATTGAAAGACCACGATAAAGGTACAGTGGCATGATGGTTCCAGCAAGTAGTCTTGATGGCAATTTCTGCATACAAATGTGGCAGTTTATGTAAATTAGTAATGTGGTCTTCCCAAGCACTGCACACTGTGATTGAAATAGCATTATACCACAATTCTAAGACACGTTAGTATGCACTTTTTAAGAGTTCAGTGATGGGACTGTACACTGTCTTTTTACAGGTAACACCCACTCTTGGGTGGAGCATAGGATCTATGCACAGTCTTACACCTCTTCTCTGGCGTCTTGTCTATATGTTCCTGACTGGATAGCCAGTCAGATAGCAGCCATTGTTGATGCTTAGCAAAGTGTCATCTTGTTGCAGGACTTGCAACAGTTAGGAATGGCTCCTCTGTTTATCTGCAGGGTGGCTGCTGCCAGAAAAGAAAGCATATTTATTTTGTGAGTAGTCACCATGTAGTTATGCACACTGTTTCTGATGTGAGTGGTCTGCCATTACTGACTTCCACCATATATGGGCACTGAGATGGTCCATAGATTATGATATTATGAGTACTTCACAAAAAACTCCCAGCATACTTACAATCCTTTGGATTAGACAGATATTTCCGAATTGCCAAAGGGCACACACACATTCACAATTACGGAACAGCATTCTCCCTGAGCAGCAATTGTTTAGCCATTTGGCTCATAATCTCAGCACCTCCTACAGAAATACAATCTCTTTTCTCATACAGACAATAGTATATTTAGCATCTTTTGTAGTTTACCTTTTATATAACACTCCTTCTCTCTACACCATTATTAAATTGCTTGCTTTTTTGTTAGGGCTCTCAAGTGTAATCTAAGGCTTATATCATTGGCTGGGCAATCTTAAAAGTATGAAGAATGCATCAACCATAAACATAAATCTGACTCAATAAATAACTGAAACCATCATTCATCTGCATATTTCCTTTTATCTGATGAAAGTTTTCTTTTGTTTCTTCATGTTTTCTTAGAGACATCTGGAAATACATTATGTGCTTGCCTTGAGCCAGTAACTCTTTATTTGAGACTGCCTAGAAAAATATTACTGTATATGAAATGGTATCATGCATGAAAAAAACAAATATACAGATCAATCCTAGAACTAGAGTGCTCTGTAATGTCAAAGATTCTACAACTAAAAACTGTAAGTCTGTTTAGTGTAGGGCTGCGGTAATATATCTATCAATAAGTATATATATATATATATATATATATATATATATATATATATGTATATATGGGTCCCCTTTATAATCTCGAAATTCTGAAATATCAAATTGCAGTATCTTGCTCGAGACCATAAACGTAAACGCTCAAAATCCCGAAACCCCAAAACCGCGAAACACAAAATCGCGAACATTAACACACCATACGCAGCACAACACATACACAATCCTACCCACACTACAAGAAATCAAACAACAAAACATACACAAACATAACAACACACATCAACACACCTAAACTAGATATGCTCCCCCCACACCCCCTATTTATATATACTAACTCAGAGATCGCACAAACAGGAACAGACAGCAAACTCACAACCATTCTACAGTCCCTTGCACACACACACACACACACACACACACACACACACACACACACACACACACACACAAACACACATATCAAACAAAAAACACGTACAACAGTTACACACTCATGCTTTCACTTGCCTACCCTAACCCACACGTACAACTTACAACCACACATCCAAACTCCCACCCAAAACCCTTACAAAACACTCACTTACATTAAATCACACCCAAATCCACACACAACACTGGACACCATCCACACAAACCACCACACACAACTTAGCGTAAAGCCATAACTGCGAATTCGAGATATTAGAATTCATGATTATGCACTTTCACTATTTTAAAAATTTGCATTAATGGTCTCAAGATACTGAAATTCAAGATTCCAGTATGTCGAGATTATAAAGGGAATCTATATATATATATATATATATATACACACACACACACACACACACACACACACACACACACACACACACACACACACACACACACACACACGCACATATATATATTTATATGTATGTATATATATATATATATATATATATAGAGAGAGAGTACATACACACAGGTGCTTCTTTGTAATGACAACTTCCTGGAAGTCAACATTCCAAAAGGATGAAAAATAATGCCTGGAATTTAAAAGAATGAAAAATTCATGTTTATTTGTTTTTTTACAAAGGTGGCAAGTCCTCTGCACCCTCTAATGTGAAGGGGGGAGCAAGTCTCCCACCCCCAAACTTACATTTATCAACTCCACAGTTGCACCAACTCAAAAAGGGGAGATTTCTAACTAAAAAAGTTAATCATTGCTGTTGTACACTTAGAAACTGCTCCAGCTATGATTTCCTATGATACACAGAGTTTGGCATTATGACATTAATATTCTGCTTGCTTCTTATATTCTGATGCTTGAGGAATTTCCCCTTAGGCATGTGTAGGGAGCTGTGTGTGTGTGTGTGTGTGTGTGTGTGTGTGTGTGTGTGTGTGTGTGTGTGTGTGTGTGTGTGTATGTGTGTGTGTGCGCGTATAATGGGTTCCATTAAGGTGTTAAACTGTCAGTTGTTCAAGCACGCAAAACTAATCAAATGTTTAAATATTGCAAATTGCCAGTCTTTTCATGTGCAAGATCATGGCACAGTGGTGACTAAGAATTTGTCCTTTCCCTACTGTACTGCAGTCTCGGACCTGGTATATATAAGCAGCAGAGGATCGGGCATTGTGGGGTGGGGGGTGCTTGTTTTGTGTGATACATGTGCAGTTTCCAACATATTTTTCGAGTACTTTATACTCAACATTTTTCTATTTGAGGACCAGTAGATTTGTATATATTATACATATATGAATGCACAGGCTTTTGACAGATATTTTTGGCACATAATCCATCAAAAGTATGCCTTCTCAAGTGAGATTAAGCAAAAGTTGCAACAGCGAATGTTGCATCTCTTGAGATGTGTATGCAGTCAGTGTAAATGGAGTAGATGTTAATGCCAAATTTTATACATATTATGAAAGTAGTGCGTGTGTGTGTGTGTGTGTGTCTGTTTGTGTGTGTCTGTCTGTGTGTGTGTGTTTCTTGTTTATTGGTACTGTTACAGAAGGTGTTTTTTACCAAGATAATGTGTAGTGTTGAGGTTTGGGCAGGAGTAAGATTAAGGTTAGCTCACATGAGTAAGATGGTTGTGAGGGCCCCTGCCCACATTTACTCATGTTTGTAGTGTTGATGTTTGGGCAGGAGTAAGATTAAGGTTAGCACACATGAGTAAGATGGTTGTGAGGGCCCCTGCCCACATTTACTCATGTTTGTAGTGATGAGGTTTGGGCAGGAGTAAGATTAAGTTTAGCACACATGAGTTAGATGTTTGTGAGGGCCCCTGCCCACATTTACTCATGCTTGTAGTGCTGAGGTTTGTGCAAGAGTAAGATTAAGGATAGCACACATGAGTAAGATGGTTGTTTTTGAGGACCCCTGCCCACTTTTGTTCATGTGTGTTAACAATAACCCTAACTCTAGCTCTTCTTGTGATCAGGGCTAATACAGTCATTTTAGGCCATGTACATGTTGGAGTTTAATAAATAATGCATCATGTTTCCATGTAATGACAATGATACACACAAGTAACACAATCTAGTTTGTCATTACCAAGCATGTGTAAGCACAGGTTTACTATCAAATGCCTGATGCTTGGAAGATCAAGTCGAGCTAACAAAACCCTGCCTACCAACAATTGGAATATTGACCACCAAAATTATTTCCTGTCCCAACTTGCTACCCCTTCTAAACCCATGTTAGCACCTGATCCTGAGTCCGAAGTGGTAGAAAGTTTCAGCAATCAGTGTATATTTTAGGCATACCAATTTTCTGCATGACTTTGTGATTAGGTTGTGGTAATTGTGTGACTCATCCTTTTAAGTGTTTAGCATTTGAAAGTAACCAAAAAGCACACTCGGTTTATATCTACAGACCATGATATACACAAGAAAGTCTGCCTTTAGAGCACACAATAAGCACATCCAGCCTATATGTTCAGAAGTCATCAACCATGGGTAAGCGCTGTTGGGTGGGAGTGACCAGTAAGAGAAGCTGTACTGCACTGCCTGGGGGCCATTTACAAGGATGTTAAGGACTGTATGCATTAAGTGGTGTAAGAACTGTCCATGTACCTCAGTAGGGACACATTGCACATCCCTCTAGGTTTAGAACAGAGTTCCTTCCCTTGTATATGCTGTTATGCCTGCATTCTCCCATCAACCATACAGGTGCACCTCATGGTCATGCTGCTCCACCTGTATGTCAGCACTTTATTGCTGTCAGTAATCCTAAAGTTGACAGAATTGTGCAGTTGTGGCACTAGACAGCTTTGGCTGGCATCATCTGTCCCTTATGAGTCCCTTAGCAAGGTCGCTCTATGCCTTGCATAGATAGAAAGATTCATTGGCCTAGCATAACTTAAAATCTCATTACCTGTTCATTGTACAATGTGATTCCCAATGATTCTGCACCTCAGCATTGCAAGATACTCAACTCAGTGTATTCTATCCCAGGAATTATATCATTCCCATTAGGGTAATAAAAGCAGGATCGCAGAGCCTCTATGGTCCACTTTTCCAAAGTCTTTGCAAATTTGGGATTCCCTATTAATAATGGAATACCTTTGTAGGCTCTCACCTAAGTTAATGTCTTTCAGGCCTCATTTATGGTGGATATAATACTATGCATATGGACTTGCTATGACATCATATTTTGCCCTCTACAATAAGCAGTGATCTGGGTTGTAATTCTCTGACTATGATTCTGTACCTTTGAAATTACATAATATGCAAAACATCACACTGTGATCCCCTTTATATCCTTTATACCCCTGTTTTCCATTTTTATAATTTCATTGTCTGTAATATTTATTTTGGACTACTTGAATGTGCTGGTTTATGTGGAAAACCACATTACTTCATCACTACATAGCTAATACTTTTTGGATGAATGGACTGCTCTGTATTACTATTGAGAATCTATATTGCATCTATGTCTCATCACATATTTTACTAAATGTTTCTGTATCATAGCAATTTGTCATAAATTTATTCAGTTTGGAGGGTAGGAGCTTTTTGCATGGCTGACCATGGGTATCAACCTTTTTTCTCCTACATATTTATGCCTATTGCATTTTAATGTATAATGTTTGCAACTAAAGTGGTGCCAATGCTGTCTGTTTTTCATTCATATAAACGTAAGATTGCCTGTGACATACATGATAATTTAATAAAGATGTTTATTAAAAAAAAAAAAGTCTGCATAGCAAATTATCTGCATGTCACTTACCTGAGGGGGAGAGGTTAGGTAAAAATAGTTTCATCCTAGTCTCCCCTTATCCTGAGCTCTCTGCCTCCCCATTAACCACCCATTCAGATAAGTTTGCAGTATGGTCACAACAGTCCTATTAGTATGAATGTGCTCTTCCTGTCCTAACTTACAGTTTTGGTGTAATTGACTGGCCCCAAATTGTGTTGGATAGACTGGATAGGAAAGCAAGAAGGATGCTTCCTGCTCATCAAATGATTTATAAAAATCGGTGTATACCAAGATTATATATTCCCCATTTTGAGGGAGGGATGGGCCTCCTTGAAATTGATTACGTGTATAGATCTGCAATTCTGGGACTCCACACATATCTGCTGGCCTCACAAGACCCAAATGCAGTGAATGTCTTGAAACATGAGCAGAATAAATCTAAGATGACTTCTCTGCTTAATTTAGCAGAAACATATTGGAGTCAAGTACAAATGGAAATCAAACCAGAAGTAGATAAAAATCAGGCAGCAACTGATTGTGCCAAAAAACAAAAAAAGAATATAAGGTGAAGGACCAGACGAGAAGGCAAGAAATCTGGAAAAAGCATAAATTTAGTTGCAAGTATAGAAAACTTCTGGAAGAACCTCATGTTGATCAGGAAGTGCAATAGTGTAGTGGTTAGAGTGTACACCTTGCATGTAGTCATTCACGGTTTGAGCCTCAACAAAGCCATTTCCATTTCTCTGTCATTGTCCATGCTGGTGTGAATGAACTGAGATGTACCTCCCTGGACTACATGAGAAGAGACATAGAGGAGCTCTGGGATCTTGTAACCCAGGTAGGTATGAACCTAGCACTGAGTACCATCCTGCCATCACCCAGAATGATATCACAGTACAGGACAAAATGATTGACTTCAACAATTGGCTAAGTTTCTGGTGTCATTCTAAGGGGATCCAGTATCTGTCTGCCTGGGATGACATGGTCGACAGACCACGATGCTTTGCCAGAGATGGCCTGCGCCTGTCGCCCCTGGGATTCCAGATACTGGCTAAGGCTCTTGCCATCCCTATAGTGCCTTTTTTAGGCAAGGTTCAAATGCTACATTCACCACCATAACAGTGACAAGCAAGCTAACTCTGAGGGTAATACTACTCAATGCTAGAAGTCTAAACCTCAAAATGCACTCACTCGAGGCACTCCTTAAAATGGAGAACATTGACATCTGTGCAGTGACAGAGACCTGGTTCAAGGCTCCAGAGAGCCCCCCTGCATTACCAGGTTAAAAATCATACCACACCTTTTGGCCACCTAACCTGGACCGAAACACTAAAGGCAGAGACGTGTCCATATTCATTAAGGATATCCACACCTCCAGGCTAGTTGCTCAACATAATGCATACGAAATTATTCAAGTGTAGCTAATACTGGGCAAGACTGCAATCCAGGTTGTAGCTTGTTACAGATCCCCCACCATGCCCCAGGATTCCACTCTTCATTTCTTAAGATACTGGAAAATATTAAGGTACAACCCAATACCTTAATTATGGGTGATTTCAACTACCCCACCATCAGCTGGGAAAACTACTCATGCACCAACTCATTTGCTCAGCATTTTCTGGAATTCACAAATTACAAAGCCTTGGATCAGCTTGTCCACACCCCCAACAAGCGTAGCAATATCCTGGACCTGGTCATTACCAATATGGGTAACCAGTGTTCCACACCAGAAATCAACTCCTTGCTGGTCAGATCCGACCACAAGCTAATTACACTAGACATCCATATCCCACCCCTACCTCCACATTAAGGAAACCACCATCAAAAACTACTCCAAAGCCAACTTATGCTTCTTAAGACAGAAGTGGCAAACTTCATGACACCCATGCAGACAGAAAATAGAGGTACGACTGCTGAATATTACACAAATGCACTGTATAAGCACATACATGAGTGCATGGATGGTGCCATGCCCAACTGAACCAAGACACTATCCTCCAAAAAAAGGAAGCCAATCTGATGGTCTCCTGCCATAAACAAATTCTGCAACAGATGGAAGAAGCTGTTGCAAAAAAGAGTAAAATATCAAGATTGGAGGAACTCCCTGGTCAGCCTCAGCAAGAAGCTGAGATCCCTCATAAAATCCTCCAAAGCCAGTTATGAAACTAGAACCACCACTGATTCCAACCAAAAAGCATTCTACAGCTATGCCAAGAATGCCAGTGGCAACACTCAGATCTGCTCTGAGCTACAGCACAATGGCAGTAAATATACAGAACCAACTGATATTGCCAACATCCTGGCAGATACATTCAGTGCTAACTTTACCCCCCACTCACCCTCCAAAGGGCCCTTCTTAATACTGGAAGAATGCAAAGCCTCTGTAATAACAGATGAACAAGTAAAGACCACACTCTCCAAAGCCAAGAATACAGCATCCATGGGACCAGACAACATCCCAGGCTGCATAGTGCACGAACTACAGAATGAACTGGCATGCCACCTAAGTACCATGTTAAATCATAGCCTCACCTCAGGCTATGTGCCTACTGAATGGTGCACAGTGACGGTTATCCCACTCCACAAAGGGGGTGCCACCAGGGACCCCGGAAACTACCACCCCATTAGTCTGACGAGCCTGGTCTGCAAGGCCATGGAACGTATCATCTTGCAGCTTATAAACAAAGACATAGGTAACCTCCAAACCCTGGACCCCACTCAGTTTGGGTTTGTAAAAGGTAGATCATGTCTACTAAACCTGATTGACTTCTTTGAAGCAGTCACTAGAGCCATAGACGAGGGCAAGGTAGTGCACACAGCCTATCTTGACCTCAGCAAGGCTTTCGATACCACCCTCCCCCCCCACTCTGGAATTGTAGATAAACTCACTAAACTGGGCATAAATCCCTATGTCACAAGATGGGTGGCCAACTGGCTCACTGACAGAACCCACACAGTAAAAGTAGCTGACTCCAAGTCCGACTTCAGATCAATGATGAGTGGAGTACCACAGGGTTCGGTCCTGGGTCCTCTCCTGTTTGCTATCTTCTTCTCTGAAGTGCAGACCAACACAGATGGTCTTTGGCTAACAAAGTTGGCAGATGACTGCAAACTAGGAGCCATAATAGAATCACCTAATGATGTAGACATTCTACAAAAGGGCCTTACAGAGACAGATGCTTGGTGTCAGACACATGGCCTCAACGTCAATGCCAAGAAGTGCATTGTCATCCCCTTTGGGAAAAACTCAGTACACATGAACTATCACATAGGTGGTAGCTCTCTAAACACTGAAAGTGTGATAAGAGATCTAGGGACATAGGTGGACAGTAAGCTCTTCTTTAATAACCACATCACCACAGTAGTCAGGAAATCCTTCTATGTGGCACATCTCATCACAAAAAGGTTCTCATCTAGAAAAAAAGGAGGTCATTGTTCCTCTCTACTCATCCCTCATCATAGAGTACAATGCCCCATTTGGCATGTATCTCACAAGACACCTACAACAATTGGAAAGGCCACAGAAATACTTCACTAAGAGAATTACCATCCTCAAACAGATGCCATACACAGACCGTCTCAAAAAACTCCAGCTCTACTTCGTCGCGTATTGCCTACTCAGAGGTGATCTCTGCCTAACATACATAGCTATGTCAAACTCAGAGCTGTAGGACATGCTACACTTAAAGAAATCCCAGTCTCTCTGGACCACACACTCCAGGGACCTAAACCTTGTCACCACAATAAACAGAACATGCTGGAGGGATAGATTCCTGTCCTAGAGATTTCCCATACTCTGGAACAAACTACCCATTCATGTCAAGCAAAGCTCCTCATTGGCCTTCTTTAAGAAAAATCTTGATGACTGGATGGGAAATAGAAAACTCACCCTGGGGATAACTTCTACAGCACTGCTTGACAGGGGCACAGGAAAATAATTTTCTTGGGTGGTGAAAGCCAGGGAAACTTTTTGGCTAGGCTTATATAGGCCCTAGGGCCAATAGCCTAGTACCTACCTATGAACCTATGAACCTGTGAATGTACACAGGAATGGTTAAGGAGAGGTGAATTCAAACTAAGAGATGGAAGGTTAATATTGGCAGCCCAAGGTAGTAGGCTACATACACGTTGGTTTACAAAGTCCATTGTACATGTTGGAGAAACAAACAAATGTAGGTTTTGTAAAACCAAATTGGAAAGAGTTGCACACCTTGCTGCTGGTTGCTACATACTAATGGCAAAAGGACTGTATACTGAAAGGCATAATAATGTGGCAAGATTGTTGCACTGGGGATTGTGCAAACATTATGGTACTGAAGTGGCTGAAAAACACTGGAAACGTGAGCCACAAAGCATCATAGAAAATTATGAAGTTTATCTCACATGGGATCACCCATTACTAACAGGTCAAAAAATAGATGCTAGAAAACCAGATATAGTGGTCCAAGAAAAGAAGACAAAAGTAGAATTGATCATTGAAATCACCACACTTAGTGACTATAGTGTCTTGAGTACAGGGAGACATAAAGTGATAAAATATCTGGATCTGCAGGCAGAAATGAGAGCAATGTGGAAGAAAGATACCCAGACAGTTCCAACAGTAGTAGGAGCAACTGGTCTTATAAAAAAAAAAAATTACAGTCATATTTAGATATGTTACCAATACATGTAACTCCATACAATCTGCAGAAGAAGCCATTACTGGGAACATTGCGGGTGCCGTGAAGAGCACTTTTGGCTAACATCTATGATTGAAACAATAATAATTTCATGAACTTTAATTGTACTTTGACTTAGGAATGGGTCAATTCCTGTCATGGTGTTAGAATCCCAGAAGATTTGGAGAAATTAAAAAAGTATGAAATTTGTTAGGTACAAAGAGTGATATCAAGCAATACATTGCCATAATTATTTAGTCTTTATTTATATAATCTTATGAGCTGCTGCATTTTTGAACCATACGTAACATGTTTTTATTTTATTTTAATCGTTTTTCTAATAGGTTCATATTTAGAAGTCCTAATTACTATTTACATCTTCTAGCCTGGACCCAGTGCCCTGGTTGTTTGATCACTAGTTGCATTAACTAATAAGAAATTAGATATCAAGTAATTACTTTAAGGCTATGATGATATGCAACTTACTCCCAGCAGTGTAATCAATGTCAGCGACATAGCTAGGGTGGGGCAAAGGGGGTAGGTGCAAAGTGCTACTGGGCACAATTGACAGATGTCAGATGATCTTCAGTGTATTACTGGCATTCAGAAATGAATGTTAGCATTGCATTTGGATTCAAAACTGAAGGACTTTAATGCTCCATGTGTGGCCTAAAGTAGCAAGCAGTTTGCTATAGTTTAAAATGAAAGAAGAGTTTTTTTTTTTTTTTTTACTTCCTCCAAAATTTAAAGAAGTTAAGAATGGTTCCATACCCAGGGATGGCAACACCACTGATCAGTGTCAGATATAGCCTGCATTACCCACTAAGTCATTCAATTGAGATTATCCTTCGTCTAGCTCATTACTGAAATTTCTTGTTAGTGGGGTCATTCCTCCTCCCACCTACAGGTGGTAGAGTTTTCCACCCCAATACACCTTCCTCAAATTATCAAAACTAATCAAATTTTAACCAAATTATTCATGACTACTTTTGCTCACATGAATAGTCATCCTAGGTAGTATGGAAGAATAGCCAGCTGAGTTCAATTACGTATAAGGAGGGCCTGCAGTCTTTCACCCACCAGTCCACATCATAAACTTTGTATAGACTGCTGAACATTCCCTCTTTCCTTCAAAGACTTCCTTCCACAGCTGATCTACCCATACCACAGTTGACCTTCAGACCTAATCACTAAAGACAATTTTCTGGCTTGCTTGCTCTAAAAACTCATCTTTCTCATGTTTTTTTTTTTTAATTGTACTGTTGCCATATCAATTATTGTATACTTGCCACTCTCATACAAGCTTTGCACCCTGATGATGTCCTTCAAACCATCCTTATATGGAAGTTTTCCACACTAAGCTTATCATGATCACAGGCCACTTGATGGCAATGCCTGAGAATATATGCTGCAGGCAAACCATGCAGTTCATCATCTGTACAGACAGATATTTTTACTATAAAAGCCAAATAATGCCCTCTGCCCCATGTAGCAACAAACTATCAGGGTTTCCTAATTTTTTTCCAAATATGATTGATCAGTGTTGGAAACTTAGACCATTTAATTCATTAGATACCAGCCCAGGATACTCAACTTTTCCTTAAAATTTAACTCAGATGTCTTCTTTGAGCTCATAACTCTGCTTTACATGTGTCCCAAACATGAAAAAAATCTCCATTAAACCACAACCTTTCCCTCTTTGGGAAGAAGAACAAAGAAGATAAGCGATGTCTTTCCCACAGGCTAACTAAATGATAGTTGCATTTTTCTTCTTCCACCCACATGTCAGTATCATGCTACCTACTATATGGATGCCATAATCCACCCTCAGCATCACTGTTACCCTACTGTGCAAGAAGACCTTGGGCATCCATTTTCAAGTTTGTTTAATGACATCCAAAATGCCCCTTCCCTAGCCAAATCACATACTATCCCAGTACTAAAGTGAGGTGCTGAAAAGCAGACTAGTCTTATGCCCTTATGCTTCAATGGTGTCCTCAGATCCAAGACAGAATGGTCATTTTCCATCAGTAGTCTCCACCTCAGATTGTTTGTTAGCATGTACAAAAGGAGGCCAACTTCCAGTCTCCTTTGTCAAGGATCACTTGCGATTATTTTCTATAAAGGAAACATCCAAGACACCCTAAGCTTTAATGCTACCTTCTCAAACAATAGTACAAAATCTCTCCAGTTTAGGAGTTTAATTGTCCCTAACCCATCCACCTAAACATTCACTTATATTAGTGGGTCCCTGGTAAACAAAATCTTTTTAAATGGCCAAGATGGTATATGCAGCATAAAAGCAAATCAAACCACCGAGGTGCCATTTCATTTATTTGTTGTGCCTATAATCTTGTTCAGCCTTTTAGCATTCTTTCAGTTGCCCAGTACTTAGTGAAATTCACCAAGGCCTGCACTAGAAAGGCAAAATTGAATGCTTCTGAGTGAACTCTGATTATCCTGATTATGCTTCCTTCTTGGGATCTTACAAGACCAGTCAAAATGGAGGCTGCCTATGATGTCTGAAATATGAATTAAAAAAAATGCACCAAATGACTGAAACCCCATTGTAAAACTAGATGTCTAGGTGTGGGTGCTCATGATTATTTTATCAAGTAAAAATCATGCACTCTCCAGTTACACAGACTTCTTGCTAGACCTCTGCATGATCCAGTCTGCTTCCATTGTTATGTAGTGAACCCTTGTAATTGCAACCAGGAAAGGTTGTTAGCGATGTCATTAAATCTGTGGCTGATACATTCCTAGTAGATGTGCAATTCTATTTCCAAGGTCTGCAATGCTAAATGCTTTAAGTGGCAAGATCCTTAAATGTTTTGGAAATCCTTCTTTTTAAAGCATAAACTACATATTAATTACTCAAATGGAACATAATTCTCTTATTTCCTGTCTCAGCTCATTCACACTATTACACCAAAACAGATATAATTTCTGAAAAGATAATATCCAGCAAGACATTTCCTTGCTGTTAATGCCTACCACTCCTAACACATCCGGATATAAGTCTAAGCCATTGCTTCCTGAGCATTTGTGTTGCCAAAAGTATACTTAGTTTTATTACCCTACCCTTCAGGTCACCAGCTCTTCCATTACTGTTCTAAAAACGCTAACCCTGGAGAGCTGCTTAGGCTGCCAGATGACAAATTGGGAAAAAGGCATGGTCTGAGCCACTGTCTGGCAAGCAACTTTGAGAAGTCTTATCAATGACTTAACTTCCCCTACTCTGGTTCACTCTCTTGTCATTATTATCCTGATTTTCTTTTATGGAGAACTCAGTTTGTTGACTGGGAGCTCAAATGCTTGGGATCATATGTCATTTTCAAGACCAGAGAAAGTGGGGCCCTAACTGGTCCTGACATCTGCTGATAAAGTAAGTGTTACCTTAATGCACATATGTCAAAGGACTCTAAGCCTTCTCTATTGTATTCTTCCCCTTGTCTTGTGATAAAAAATCATCCAAGTAATGTACTGCTTTTTTATAATGCATTTATTGAATTCTTTGCAATTTTTGTAAACAATATGAAAGAAAAGCAGACAAAATACTACAGCATATATCAGCCATAATTTGATGGTTTAACTGGGAAAAAAAAGAAGAGAAACATTAGAAAAGAAATGAAACTGAGTAATAGTTTTGATAAAGATAAGATGGGAAATATCTTAATAAGTTTTTTGTGATGAGAAGGTATTAAATTTAGTTATGTTAAGATTTTAATCAAAGTTTTCCAGTTGTATAAATTGTTATTGTTGTCCATATTCAAGCAGTGCTTAGAAGAAATGTCTGTTGCTTTAAGATATGTAAATGCCATACTTGTAAAATGTGGCCAATATAATGATTTTAAATTGAATCAGTTTTGTGAGATGTATAATCTGAGTAAGAAAAAAAGGTGATTAATATGAACAGGTTGATTTTATGCACTATGGAGATAGTAATATGTATGATGGCTGATTGTCAGGGAATAACTTACAAATCTGGTATTTTTTTAATCTTAGTTATTAGGATGTTCCATAACTGCTTAGTATATTTGTAGCACTAAAATATATGCAAACTATCAGCATTGTCAGATCTGCATTCTTGCCACAGATTAGAATGTATAGAAAAATAGAGAGCTTTTTAGCAGGGGTCATGTAGGCATTAGCTAAAAATTATAAATTGTGTAAGATAGATTTTTGAGAGTGATAGTTATCAAATTCTTAATAGTATCCTTAGTTAGAAGTATTGGTTCATAGTTGCTCCATAAGTTGCAAAAAAATTGTTATCTTGGAATTTGGATCATGTTTCTAATTTAAAGGATTTAGAAAGAGCTGAGTATTTTAAAAAAGTGAATAGGAATTGTCTTAGAAATTTATTTTTGTTTATTTTCTGATGAGTTAAGTGAATTTCATAGTTATAGTTTGCCTGTTTTGTTTTATTAGCAGTGAATAATCTATTTAGAGTTTTACACTGAATCTTGATTGCTCTGCTGAGATGTCACATTGTGCAAAATCCCAAATCAAACAATGTTTCAATTGAGGATAAATTGATAATTAATAATTTCATTATTTAATAATATATTGGGATTAAAATCTATTGGTTGCAGTAGCCAGTAAGAATCATCTAGACTCAACTATTTAATCAGTTTTCTGAAATGAACTTAAATTGTTCTAGAAAAAAATATGCATTTTCAATAATTTGACATGTGATAGATATATGAATGGAATAGCAAATTAATTGAAAGGGTACATTTTAAAATTTTTGTTCCAGACAAGTGCCTACAACGGATACCACTGAATATCATTAAAGTTGATATTTATGACTTTCCAAAGTCCTGACGTATGTATAATTAGATTGTAAAACCTGAAATAGCTATGCATTTGATATTTTTGATTCTTATCAATTTGGTAGACAAGATGGATTTTGCCTATACTGATTCCACATTTTGAAAGGATTTACAGGATAATGTTACTGCACTACTCTTTTGGGTGTGTCAGCTGATCCTCCAATCCAATGTCATATGTGTTAAATATCTGAAATATGATGCAATCCATTGCACAATGCATGGACATGGCTTTGTCATAACAAAAGTTGGTCTTCAACTATATTCCCAGTGAGAGCCAGTTCAGGTAGCAAATGGATCACAGGAATATGTACAATGATCAGTACAAGCAGAACCATAACAAATGTGGGCCAAAGGTGGTGGCTGCCCAGAACATAAGCTGCTAGGAGACATAATAGGCATGTGCCAGAAGGATGGATCTGTAGTAACAGCATTCATTTATTTATCTGTGAGGATAATGGGTCATCCTAAATGAATGACAATAGTACATCCACATTTGCAGTGAAGATCTGTGTATTATTAACTGTTGCAAGATGCTCCGTGCACTTTTTTTGTATTGTTGGTTTTCATCCTTAGGTTTGGGAGTCACTAGTCTGAGGAAATGCCCAGGGAACCAGGTGAGCTAGCTATTGTACTGAATACAAGGTAGTTGCATAATGGATGTACTTGCATAAATCTTTAGATAATTTATGATGGCAAGCTGAGGTGTTACCCTGTGAAGGTCAGTATCATAGGCATAGAGAAGTAGCCTAGGAAGAGAAAAGCAGAGAGAGGAATATGGCATTCATGTTCTCCAGTTCAGCTTCGTGTCTTTCTTTCTTTTTGCATCAATATTTGCAGCCTCCCACAGCTGGAAATATTTGGACATATTGCAATGGCAGGTATATTTTTTACTGACTTAGTAATAAAAAGTGCAGACATTGCTTTCCTGTAGACCATAATGACTCAATAACAAAGCCAGTGCAGTGATCCTTTTCTTCATGTAAAATAACACTGGAAAAGGAAAGCAGAGAGAGAGCGAGAGAGAGAGGGAGGCAGGGATTGAAAGTGATAGAGAGAGAGAGATTTGAGGGAATGATCAGTATGCTGGAGATCTCTTTGTGAATTTTTTTCCTCCTCTGCCTGATGACTATCAAGCATCTCACTGTTAGACTCAAACTCATTCATTCCACAGCAGTGAGGAGTCACAAGATCTGCTAGAACAAGAACCATATAGGGGGGGGGGGGTATCAACCATGCAGACACTGGGAAGTTTGTTCTCTAACTGGCATCCTGGCAATGACAACATTTGTATATGTCACAGACCTTATCCCTCGGTGAAGGATGATATATATTTATTCATGCATGCATGTACGTACGTCTGTATATATTTACTTATTTATGTTAAGAGAAACATACTTCATTATTAACAATAACTTGGTCTCACTCTCAACTGTCCGCAGCAGAATTGTGCTGATGTTATTTAGGATAGCAAGCCAACTTAAAATGTACACAGTCTTTAGAAATCTGAGTACACAACTGAAAATAAGCTACATTTTAAAAACCACATCTCGGCTGTGGTTAAAAAAAATTCTACTTATGGTATTTAAACTCTCATAGCTTCTTCTCCAGGTCCAAAGAAGTCATTGTTCCACTACATATAAGTCCTGCAGGCATGACAGATACTTACTCCAGTACATTCTTTGTTTTTGAACAGATTCTCCATATCAAGCCTAATATAGACACAGTAAGTGGATAAGTAATTTCAAATTAACCCCTGAGACATGTGACAATTGTCTACTTATGTGTACTTGCTTAAGCGTCTTGAAGGTTACTTGGGGTAAAAGCTTGCTGTCTACTTATGAACCTATGAAGCTATTGCAGATGCATGCATACTTGTGGACAGTAGTGTGGGATATTTTACTGACTGAAAACTGGTGCATTTTGTAGTTTTAAAGCTGCAGAAAGGGAGGTAAGAAAGGGGATGGCTGACCTGGGCATAAGCTGTTAGGGGGTACTGTAGAAGATGCACTGATCAAGTCAAGCAAACACTACTGGCAATGCTTTAAGCAGCAGTGATTTTTATCCTAGCTGTTTTATTGGCAGTCAGTGTCTATGGATTAAGAACTGTCATAAGTAGCCAATATTGCTCTTTGATACAGTTTAGAAAATGTGTTTGATAAGTTTAGCAAAGGGATTGTATGTAGACGTATAATACCTCTTCACTTAACTTGAAGTTTTTTTATTTGGTTTAAGCATAAAATGACAGATAATGAACTACAGCTAGGAAGAATTTATTGTTCCTTGCTAGAGTTTAGTAAAGGTGTTTGATATAGCAAAAGATATTATGTGAATAAATAGTTCTTTCCTTTTTTACATTTTTAGTCCTCAATTTTGAGGGGGATTTTTTTTTCTTGACACTTTTTGGGGTGAGATACCAAATGAGGAAGTTGTCTAGATAGTTACACAGGGTGGTACATGTTACCTTTAGTGGTATGAGATCTTCTTGTATTTGGATAACTGTTGTGTAATGTCTGGGTGTTTTGCTTGATGGGGTTGTTCTGGAATACATATTTGTATCTGTTTCATTCTTCTGTCTTACAACTGGTGTACTTTTCTGTGACGATAGGTGATTTATTTATTTATTTATTTATTTTCACTTGTTATTTCAGTGCTTTGAAATTTGTTTCTAGTATATTTATAGTCCCCAAAGTGGTAAAATGTAGTTCTTCCTCTTAATTGTGGAGTGGAAGTTGTTTGCAAGTTTTTCTTTGCTTTGTGGTACTTATTGCATACTTAGGCAGTAATCTACTGCATGTAGAGGGGGTTATTTTAGGGTTTACTCCCATGTGGAAATATTTAATCTAAGCCACAAAGCCCATGAGACCAGACACTAGTTACAGAGGAGTAAAGTTTAGCAGGATCTACCATCAGTAATATGGATTTATGGTACTTATCTTAGGTGGCATGCTTGTAGAAAATGGCTAGTGTCAAAGAAAAAGTATTAAATATAAAATGTTTCATATGCACTCTCTTATGCAAAAAGCAGATGTTAAACATTCAGCTCTAGAAAGGTGCAACCGTTTTTCATAACTCAGAAAGTTGTCTATAAAAGAGGACTAATCAAACAGTTTGGTGATACTATGTGAAATAGTTTAGAACCTCATCACTGAAGACTATGTCAGGTTTCATGGATCAGTGTCTGCTTCCTCGTTGTGAATGAATTGTGTGTTCCTTTGAGGGTGGGAGTTGTTTTACTAGGGGGTATTTTTCACCATTTTCATTCTTGTGCGCTGCTCTGTATCTGTTTTACTAGAAAGTGATTGACATTTTACTGACTATTTCCTTTGACATATGGATAATGGTGAATCATTTCAGTAATACATATGGATAATGGTGAACCCTTTCAGCAATACATATGAATAATGGAGAATCATTTCAGTAATACATATGGATAATGGTGAATCCTTTCAGTAATACATTTGGATAATGGTGAATCATTTCAGTAATACATATGGATAATGGTGAATCATTTCAGTAATACATATGGATAATGGAGAATCATTTCAGTAATACATATAAATAATGGAGAATCATTTCAGTAATACATATGGATAATGGAGAATCGTTTCAGTAATACATATGGATAATGGTGAATCATTTCAGTAATACATATGGATAATTGTGAATCCTTTCAGTAATACATATGGATCTTTTAGTAATACATATGGATAATGGAGAATCATTTCAGTAATACATATGAATAATGGAGAATCCTTTCAGTAATACATATGGATAATGGAGAATCCTTTCAGTAATACATATGGATAATGGAGAATCCTTTCAGTAATACATATGGATAATGGTGAATCATTTCAGTAATACATATGGATAATGGAGAATCCTTTCAGTAATATATATGGATAATGGAGAATCATTTCAGTAATACATATGGATAATGGTGAATCCTTTCAGTAATACATATGGATAATGGTGAATCATTTCAGTAATACATATGGATAATGGTGAATCATTTCTGTAACACAGACAGACTGGCTGTAAATTGTATTTATTATTGCACTGCCAGTTCTCATAATTCTCTTGAATGCAGTATCCACAACCTTCATATGACATTATTATGCTTGCTCCATGCCACTGTCTCTAGTCTACCACAAAACATCCTGTGCCCAATACATTTTGTGGTTCTTCTCTATCACTTGTGACTCATTAACTTTTCTTACTTTACTGGCCTTTCATCTACAGTTTTGTCCTTTAATCACACAAGAAGGGGGTGACAATCACTGAAAGCATATCCTTAGAAAGTTGGGCCTTGACCTACAGTTTTTCTCTTTAGTAACATGTCCAGCTAGCATAAACAATAACTGGAATCATATCCCTAGAGAATGCCATACATTTCCAAGCCTAGAAAGTGGCACATTTACTTCTTTTCTACATATCAGTGTACTCTAATTATATTAATCAGACTACAAATACAGATATTACCCAGGACTTCAGTGGTGGCACTAGGATGAGACTGCTTTAAAGCACTAGAAATGGTCAGTTCATTCTTAGGCCACTGAATCTGCAAGGTAAAAGACCAACAATATAGGAAGGGAGCCATGACAACAGATGATTGTTGATTTGACTATTTGAACAGGAAGTCAGTCACTTTGGACTGGAAGGACCTAACTAAACATCCAGTCTGGCAATGTAGATTTATACATATATGAGTGGGAACAACAACAAATCTTGGCTAGCAGAGAGTATGACATAACTCTCAACTGTCCAGATTGTCACAGAATTTCCAGATTTTTGTCTCATATTTTTGGTCTGTTCCTCATAAAATTTGTGGATTTCTGACAACTTTTTGAAGACTGAAGTAATTAAATAATAATAAATAATAACAGACATTTGAGTTTTAGACTTCATATTCTTCAGAAAATACATAATATTGCAAAACTTGTTATTCTGGCAACTATCTAAATTTGTAGGAACAGTATTAAAAATCTGTCCTTTTTTGAGTCTTCCCCTCATTATTTTTGTCTTTGTCCATATTCCTTAGTCTGAGAGGTTAAAAGGTATGCATGAACATCTCTGTAAAGAGGGTTCCCCTTCATGTAACTGAATTAACATAAGCCTGAAAGTCATAAGCCTGAAAACAAAAGCCTGAAAAGTCAAAAGCCTGAAATTCAAAAGCTTGAAAACACACAAAATACATATACTGACTTTAAACAACAGAAACCATACTAAAGTCCACTAAGTATAAGCAGGGGGCAAGTCCCCCTGCACCCCCCATGTGGAGGGCTGCGACCCTCACACCCCCTGCTACTTAAATATTTCAACTCCAGGATTGCACTTCATTATACTAAGTGCAATCTCGGCTATGGTATTTTTAAGTAGCAGGGGGTGTGGGGGTGCAGGGGGGATTGCTCCCCTGCTTATACTTAGTGGAAATTAATATTGTTTCTGTTGTTTAAAGTCAGTATATGTTTTTTGTGTTTTCAGGCTTTTGAGTTTTCAGGCTTTTGACTTTTCAGGCTTTTGTAGTTTCAGTCATATGAAGGGGAACCGTAAAGAGATGCTGCCTGCTGGGCATTACTGTATAACATAAATAAAGTTTCACTGAATTTTATAGAAATTATAGCAGTAGGTAAACAAGTACCCCCAATATTGTGCACTACATAAGCAGTTCAAGAAATTGATCCTTCATAGTACTTTACGTAAGTTACAAAAATAGAACATACTTAATTCTATGTAGAAAAATACAGGTTCTTAGGTAAGCACTAAGCTAACTGCCCTTGTGGGGCATTTTAAGGCTTAGCCAATTTCCTTTTGTGAGAATTAGACCCTATGCCCCTTGTCTGTAAGGTAAACATCTTAGCCATTACACCAACCTGTTTCCATCTACTAACTGGAAAGAGGATAAAGTCTATAGTGTAAACATGGAAAGTTGCTGCAAATACATAGTAGCATTGGAATGTAACTTTTGGTAAATGATTTGATAGTAAAGAAAACAAGTACTTGGAAGGAGTATTGGCCTAGATGTCAAAATATGCAATCATTTTTCCAGTCTGCCAATACCTGATAACAGGAAAATAGAAATGCATGATGATTTTCTGACCTAGTGATTATCAAAACTGGCAGAATGAAAATGTGGGTTTAGAAAAGAGGATTGGCACTTTTATATAAAATGGTTTCCTTGTTATGTGCACTGGAACAGAAGTAATATGAAACAATTGGTTATAGTATCTGTGACTGGAATAGGGTTACTTAGACAAATGAGTTGATGACTGGTAAAAGGGGGTGAAACCTGCAAGATGAAAAAAATAGACTAGAATTAGTAGAACATACAAAATATTACATGAGAACTGTAAGAATCCATCAGAGATTGGATAAGCAATTCACAAAGAAACAATGGGGGATATATGTATGTCTCCCAAATATACATCATCTAGAAGATTTGGGATCTTAGCTTGGAAGTGTTTACATAGATATTTTTATACCCTAAGTAGACTCCAAAGAATTTTTCCTCAGGTAGACAGCAAATGTTGGAGGTGTGATGGGAAGAAAGAGGTAACTGGAAGCATATTTTCTGGGGTTGTAATGAGTTGGTAGACTTTAAAGATTCCTTGAAAACTATGCTGACAGAGATACTGGGTGAGCAAATTACTGTAACTAAGGAAATTATTCTTTTTTGAGCTATGTTACAGAATTGGAATTGTCTAGACATAGTAAGGCCTTGCTGCGTCTAATTATGGTGGCTGCCAAAAAATGTATTTACTAGAAAATGGAAATCAAAGTCTAAACCAACTGTACTAGAAGTAGTGAATATAGTAACAGATAAAACAACTGGAACTGGGATCTTAAGAAAAGGGTAGTAGCAAATTACATAGAAAAAACAGGAACTGTGGGAACAATACATGCAGAGGAGGAACAATATTTGTCCTGTTCCACTTCAATAAACACACAACACCGAGTGACATTTGACAACCTTTATTAGACTTCCATAAACATGATTGTTAACCAATAGTTATAAATTTCGGTGATAATAACATCCATGAAAGAAGACATAAAATAACCATAAGGACAGAGTACCGATAACCCTTGATAAGCAGCATCCCCCACTTGCTCACTTATCTTTGCACTAACAAGGCAGCGTTCCTGCTCACCTTCAATTTATTGAATTACACCACCATCCCAATAAGCAGCTCTGCTTGCTTATAAACGTATCCAACAGAGCAACCACTCACTTTCAACTTATTGAATAGTACATCCATCACCAGAGGGGGAACAGAAGAGGGCAAGCCTGCCCCTCTTCTCCGCCTTCTCCCACATAGCATAAACACAAACCTTGCTAATAAAAAGAGGGAGAAGTTCACCCCATAATATGACTCCTACCTCAACTACACTTGCCAAAACCCTCTAATCCCCTACCTGTCCTTACCTCATTTTCTCTTAACATCCCTCCCTCTCAATTAACCCTATCCTACCCTTATCCTTTTAATTCCTGCTAACCTATTTATCTAGCACCCCAATGAAGATGACTCAGGACAAAATGATCTATTCCAAACTTAATTGGTCCTGTTCCACTTCAATAAGCACACAACACCGAATGACATTTGGCAACCTTTTTTAGACTTCCATTAACATGATTTTTAAACAATAATTATAAATTTTGGTGATAATAACATCCATGAAAGAAGACATAAAATAACCATAAGGGCAGCATACCGTTCACCCTTGATAAGCAGCATCCCCCACTTGCTCACTTATCTTTGCACTAACAAGGCAGCGTTCCCGCTCACCTTCAATTTATTGAATTACACCACCATCCAAATAAGCAGCTCTGCTTGCTTATAAACGTATCCAGCAGAGCAACCACTCACTTTCAACTTATTGAATTGCGCATCCATCACCAGACAGGGAATAGAAGAGGGCAGGCCTGCCCCTCTTCTCCACCCACCAGCCTGACCAGGCTTTTTCCCCTCTTCCAGCAAAGCGTCCATCCTAAGGCCAAACATCATTCGGTGTATCCATTTTCTATACTCCAGCCCTAGAACACCCACATACCTGCAATGCCCATAAACCCCACTATCCCAAACCAGTGTAAATTCAGCTGTGCCTCAATGAACCGAATAAAGTAATATTACCCTCAACCCCACTGTACCACACCAGAACAACCATTGCGACAGAAGTCATTACCTTTCACCTCAGTTTCCTTCAAGGCTTTGCTCACTCTGCTAACTGCCCTCTACACCTTATTGCATATCATTCTGATGACCAAAACATCTCATGCGACCAGTGTGTTCAAAACAGCAGGAACAGCCACCCCGACAAATCCATCGCCTTCCAAATTCACTTTCTTCAACTGTTACATCTGCAAAAGAAAGAACACTGTAAATTCATGACACTCACTTAAAAGCATTAAACCCTGTCAAAAAGTGCCCTTAGTCTCTGAACTGCCCTATCTCCCTTATCTCAGCCCAACCTCACTTCACCTGCATAAAATCCTATCACAGCCAAAGCAATAAACATATGCCAGTATGACTGCAACTGGTGTAAACAATAATAACCCTAATTCCCCCAACTAAACTGAACATGAAACATCCATGTCAACAAACCATTACGTTGTAACTATTGGAAAGAAAATATAACAAACAATTCCATGTGTGGCTGCCTTGCTGGAAGACCAGGAAGCCTTTTCCTACCACTCCATCAACAGACATCATCCTCTTTCGCCTGTCGAACCCACCTTCCTTCAACTTATCAAGTAATGCCCAGTCATCCATTCTCCATTTGCAAACTGCAAGGGATCTGTAAAAGAAAAGACTGTAAATACTTCATTCACACATAATCACAGCTTCTTAATGACAGTATGCACCACCACTGGCATATCTCCTTCATCAACTGCATAAAATGCATCTACTACCGCATACAAAACACCAATGAAAATTAAGATGTGTTAATAAATACCCGTAAAATTTCCTCCACACCTCATAGAGTCACGATACAACTGATGCCCATGCAAAATAAAATGAATGTATTAAAAGGCTTATTCTATAAATAAATATATCAATCTTTTCCCAACCAAACAACATTGTTAACCATAATCAGGGAGGAAAAAAAAAACATCTATAGTCATGCTATTATAGCCTATTACCAAACCTGAGGTGTAAATTCCCTCCCACAGCTCTACCTATATCCCTTTGGACACGGGCAACAATCACCCATGTCCCTCTAAATAAGAGCAACATGCAGTGCACACTGGATTAAGGCATCTTACTTACCTGAAGCTGGCTAATTCATCAAAACCTTAGAGCCATTAACCTATTTTTGCACCCAGTTTCTAGAACTACCCCAACACAGCCATCTGCCTACCATGCTTCCTAAACCCTATCTACAAAAATTCACCCAAACCCCAAGTGAAATGATCCTTGTGCTAGTCTGTAAAACCATAACCTGGTATGTAACATTAACACTACCCACTCAGGGGATAAATTAGTCACCCCAAGATACCACCCATTAGGAACAGACTCCAGCATCCTGTCAAACACCTCATTAGCCCTTCCCCCACATACGGTTCAAACAACTGGATGAGTGAATATGACCACCCAAGATTCCAAGAAAGCAAGTATTGAACTTCACTGGCTTACAGGAGCCATAGGGCTGTAGCCTACTAAGTTCCTGTGCTCCTACGAACATCATGACTCTACTCATCCCGTGGGATCCCCACATTCCCATAAACTGTCCCTAACAGTTTTCCCCTTGGCCCCCTTACCTACCTCTTTCTTACTTGCCCCCTATACCAATGCAATAATCAGCTCCCACTAATTAAACACAGAGCTCTAACATGCCTTACTAAAGTGATTACTCAGACCCTCCTTATGCCCCATTCAAGTGGCAAGAACGTCCATCCAATCAAAACATCACCTTTCAAATCCCCTTTTCAAGCCACTGCATGATGCCTTCTGCACTTCAGCAATTTCTGTCAGTAACTGTTGCCCATTTGTGCTCCCCATGTGTAACCTCCTTGCTTGCCACTGCTTCCATCATCTACGAATTCACTGTATCGCCACAAATGGTACTCGGCACACCACCATCTACAAAGAAAAGGACAAAATTAAACCCTCTAATAGTAAGGAGAAGGCTCGACCTTATACCCACCTATTCCAAATTACAACTGCAGCATTTCAACCTCAACCTGGGCCAAGACATTAATAGGACTTGTTAATGGGACAGATTTGTACCCCAGAGACTCCCCTATCTATGGAATATGTACCTTCTACACGTCAAATTACCTCATTATCCCTTTTCAAGCACAACCTGGTTAACTGGATGGAACAAACCCCCCATTAACAGAAAATACACTCCTGGGATTCCACCTGTGTCCCTGCTGGACAGGGGCTCTGAGTGCTGACTTGTCTAAACGTGAGCTAAACTCTTGGCAAGGCTTATAAGGGCCTCAGGGCCAATAGCCTAGTAACTTCCTATGATCTCATGTTATGTACTTCCTGAAATTAAAAGTATCATTGTCAGTGACTCCATTCTGCCAGGATTAACCAGAAGGCAAAATGAAATGAGAACAGACCAAACTATGACAGTAATCCATCCGCCACCCCCCCAATGTTCAAAATGTCAACCAGCTTGAGGAGTTCAACAGTCAAAGGAACACGTCAGCACCACAAACATCCCAACAGATTCCTCCCCAGTCTTCAAGGCAGCAATGCCCCCCCCCTACATACCCGGTTGAAACTCTTCACTTAGGCCACTTATAATCAGCTCTCTGCCCTATTATCAACCATAGTCCTCCTTTGCACCTCAACCATCAGCCACCTCAACGTAGGGACAATTTTAACTTCCCTTTGCTCTTACAATCAGAATCAATTACCTAAGTCAGAAAGTTAAAAAAATACCAGAGCTTTTCTGTTGGGAATGGAGTCTAAAACTCAAATGTCTAGTAGGAATTCTCTGCTGGGTATGGAGTCTGGATCACAAATGTCTGTCATTAATTTTTAACTTCAGTCTCTAATGATTTGCCACTAATTTGCCAGAAACCACAATTTATGAAAACAGACCAAAATATGAAGCAAAATCTGGACATTCTGTGAAAATCTGTACAGCTGAAAGGTATGTGACTTATCGACGCATTTTTCAGTATTGCCCTTTAACCTGGAAAACTGGACAGGTAAGACAACACACTGAAATGCAGGTGTGGCACTTTTTTTTTTTTTTTTTTTTTTTTTAATTATATATGATTCTTCCAACACCTGACTGGACTGGACCCTAGGTACCCTATCAAAGCATGATCAAAGTTCATGAATTAATAGTGCTTAATCTTTGATGTTAGCCAGACGAGTGGGGGGTAGCACTCATCACGTGCCCTGTGCCATCTGACTGGAATTGCTCACACTCATTCACACCTCTTAACCTATGAGGCCAAGAATCTGGAGTCTATAAAAAATGGAGGGCACATAACCAAACAGAGCCAGTGCAAAGAGCAAAAACAGCCAAACACATTCCCTCCATGACCATTAGAGCCACTGATGCAACAGCAGTGGCAACATCGAGCCCGTACCCTGTATCTGAAGGCAAACATCCAACCACCACTGTGAACCATGTCCCAAACCAAAAACCATGCTCACCACTGCCAGCCCAAGCAGCTCCACAACCATACCCTCTATCTGCATACCTCTCAAGTGTACCTCATTACGAGGAACGTACCTCATTTGGGGTCTTAAAAAGTTCATGTTCCTCAAAGTTCCACATTGAAAGAGTCTGTCACATATTCAGTGTTAGGAATTTTTTTAAGTGAAATCCATGGTAAATTGAAATTAATCATATTAATTCATTAAATGATCTTCTTTATAAGTAAAACCAGCACATTTTAACCATCCTATGACCTTCCTAGTTGAAGTTGTTAGTAAGCCATTAGTATGTGTTCCACATTTTGCCCATTTGTTCCACATTATGAAGGTGAGTGTTCCTCATTTTGGTGATGGAAGGTTGAGTCCTATGTCTATCTGATAGAGCAAGACCACAACCAACACGCTGCCAACCAGGAAAACTTCCCAGCACAAAACTCCCCTACCCAAGAAGCAAAGAATGCGAATACAGTGGTATCAATTCCCAACCTGAGAGACAGACAATTTTGGAAAACTCATGTACCCCTCCACTGAAGTGAAATACATCCTCCCTACAGCAACCACACTTCCCCATGACCAGATTTATAACTGTGAACAATGTTAATTCATGTCCTATCCACTACCATCAACATTCACAAACCCCGACGGAAACAACCATGTACCTCTCAAAGAGATGCAGCAACCATACTCACTACAAGTGTACCTACCATTTCACTGCTCACAAACTCCGGCCAAAGTCAACAGCAATGGGAAACAAAGTCTGTTTTCAACAGGTAGCCACTCGATGAGCATGCATGACCACTTGCACGCACCACAAAGCCAACAGAAAGGGAAGGAAGAAACACAAACAATACGTACTCTGGATGGTAGAAAGAATCTCTCCCGAACTGTTAACCGGAACCTCCTTATTCCTCCTGCTCCACAACCATGAAAAGAAGAACGTCCAACAAAACCCTCACCCAGAAAATACCTAAGCTGAAGAAGCACACTCGACAAATGCAGAACCAGCCTCCCACTGGAACCTGGGAAATATGCCCCCAACCACAAATGCCCTAAGAGTTTTTAGGAAGACAGAACACCGTTAATTCCAGTCAATCCACCCTACTCTCTCCCCTTCCACCACTGAAGTCAAGCTCCTTAGCCTCCTCATGACCTGCTGAAAAAATAATTTTTATATATATATATATATATATATATATATATATATATATATATATATATATATCAGTGGACCCTCATAGTGATCCTTCCTTTCTGAATCTTAATGCAGGAAATGTAAGGAACATAAAATGAGGGGAGGGGGTGGGAGGCAAAGGCCTAAATAGTGCATTATTCAGGATCCCTATTATTTCGAGCTATGAGCCAAAATAAAATGCTTCTCTGACAGTATTGATAATTGCGCTATTTGCATGTGTGATTACCAGTGTTGCTAAGATAATATTATACACCGGTGTGAGGAAACTAAGTTGAAATCATCTAAGTTATTACCAATTAAAGACTGTTAAATGTCCACCTCCCCCAATCAGACATATGACAAAAATAGTTTAAGCAACCCGGTTATGAAGCAAAGGGGAATGGCTGGCTGACAACCAAGCTATGTACATGAACCATCAAACTGCCATCCTGGAACCCCATGAAACCATTATATGTGAGGTGAAAACCACAAAGCCACCAACGATTCTAATGCAACCTGCGCACCTATACCTGAATTCTAAGAGACAAAAAAAAAAACACTACCAACCCATGTTATTGAACATTACTTACCTCTTCCATAGTCAACTATTCTAAAGCTTACCTGACCACCACTACTTGTAGGTCATCTTGGACAAAACCTGCTGTAGCAAGTTCACACCAAAATGTGACTCCTACCTCAACTACACTTGCCAAAACCCTCTAATCCCTTCCCTGTCCTTACCTTATTTCCTCCTGATATCCCTCCCTCCCAATTAACCCTATCCTACCCTTATCCTTTAATTCCTGCTAACCTATATATCTAGCACCCCATTGAAGATGACCCACGACAAAAGGGTATGTTCCAAACCTCATTTAAAGAAAGCAGGATTTGAATGAGCTATGTAATGTTTCATGAAATGATAGATTATAAGTGATGTGTAATGTTTGCAACTAAAATTATGTCAATAATGTTTGTTTTCATTTGTATAAATGTATGATTGTCTATGTCATATAGGTTAATAAAGATGTTTCTTGTTTAAAAAAAATGACTAGACATGTTCAGTGATAGAAACCTGAAATAGAAGGCTTTACCTTAGAAAAAAAGACAAGAAAGAAAGAAATGAAAGAATTGAGTGAACGTTTCTGAGAAAATATGCATTGGAAGCAATATTGACTAACTAGAAACACTGAAATATATGGTTGTACCCCAGGAAAAGAATGAAATAAGCACAATCATGACATAAGAGATATAAAATAATTATTGGAGTCACAGAGCAAAATTACTGAACATGAGGAAATTGATTCAGGGTACAAGTTTGTGTTACAGTGTGTGCAAAGACAGCAGAAATCAACATACAATTATAAAATATGAACAAATTGATTAGGTGAATTTTAGTAATATTTTACAAAATCTTTAAAAACTGATCAAAACCAAATTACGTGTCCAAAAATAAGAACTTGCAAATTCAGAATCTCATCTTGTTACTTACCACAAGGCAAAATAATTAAGAATCTTGAGACACAATATGCCTATCCTTAACATTTTGCATGGGTTTAGAAAAAGTGAATATATCATATAAAATGCTTTTCTTTCAAGAGGAAGTGAAAGAATGGCTCTAATAAGACAGACATTTCAAAACTGTAGTGAGCTGAGAGAAAATTTACTGTGTAGCTATCTTTTGTTCATCAAGAGTGCACAAGGGGCCAGATTCCAAAAGCTAGTTACATTAGCGCAGCATGCTGAAGGAAGACTTCAATGCACCAGGTACGGATGCCATTTGAGAAGGTGCACTACAAGCAGTCTGAGGACTTAACTATTCAGCATAGGATAATTATAGATTCAGAGCATGTCTGTCAGATTCCAAAACACATCATGTGAAGCCAACACAACATAAATGTGGCAAACTGCAATGCTGGCTCTGTTTCCCAAATCCTCAGTGTGTGCCATACTGCAATGGAAGGAATGGAAGCCAATCCCATGGAATCTTATGGAATCCATAATAATAACAACCCAAAAATGCTACCTGCTGTGAAAGAACTGCAACAGGCTGTGGTACTGCAAGCTATAGAGGTGAATGTGGTTGTGCATCCTAGAAGGTAGTCAGCTAGACTGAGAGCAAAGCTGCAACTAAACCAACTGCCAGATCAACAAATAATTAAAAGGTAGCACCTACACAGACAGCTGGTGCAGACTGTGTGCAACACATGTGCCTCACACATGTCTGGGCAGACAATGCAAAGCAACCCTAGCCCTCTCTAAACAAAAGTGCGTCTGATCCTAGGTGTACTGGCATCTGGGACATTCAGAGACATATGGAGGATGCTGTAGGAGTCTCACAGACAGCTATAAGTTGCAAATTGCAAAACTGTCAAATTCCTGGCAGCAATGTGCAGCAATGTGGATGAATACCTACAATTTCCATCTAACTCCATGGAGTTAATAACTATTAAGCACCAGTCCTATAACCTCTCAAACTTCCCACATGTAGTTGGTGCAATAGACTGCACCCACATTCCTATAAAGACCCAGTAAAACCAGAAGCAGACAGATGCATCAACAGAAAGGGCTGGCCATCCTTTAACTACCAGGTTGTGTGTGTGCAGCTGATGGCAGCATAACAAACATGGCAACACATCCTGAAAATGTCCATGATGCTGCCATATTTAGGGAAAGTTGTCTAAGGGCTGTATTCCAACAAGGTGAAATAACTGAGAGAGTACTACCAGGAAAGTACAGGAGCATATCAAAAATGTAAGCTAAGGACATTCCTCTCAACATGATCCATGTTGACAACATATGTGTTCACTCCCCACAACAGGTGACTGTGGTTGTCCACTCGAGTCAAGGTTAAAGACTCTTGTACAGAGAACCAGTAAACAATGCAGAGGAGGCCTACATTACACCACACACAACAACAACATTAAATAAAACTGAGCATGTGTTTGGTATACAGAAATCTAGGTTCATACATCTGGACACATCTGGAGGTGCACTGCAATACATACCTGAAAAGGCAGCACAGATGATACATGTGTGCACCATGCTATACAACATGCAAACAACAGTGCATGGCAGTCTCCCAACTGCAGGTGTGGGTGAACTACCCCAAGAACCACAGATGTCTGAAGATGACATCCCACAGGTATCGAGGAGTAGCAGGAGGACATAGGTGGCAGAAGACACAGGCATGGGTAATGAAGGATGCAACCACGAGTCCAGGTCCAGGCAGCCTTGAGTAATGGCAAGCACACATGTACAGAAGTAAACACATTAAACACTGATGTTCAGATGTTGCTAACCACAGAAGAACAGATTGCATCCAATGGCAATCATCCAGTAGATGTACACAGTGAACCTCAGACATAACAACACAAGTCTATCATATAACAGTATGAAAATATACAAATCTATCTCAAAATGGATCATCAATTCAGGCAACAAAATACACATATATGCATACAGGTACATGTATGTGTGAATGGTAGACAACAAGGGGCATGTCTCTGAAGCACATTCCTACTTGTCCACTATCAAAAGATACAAACAGGAAACCAATGCGGGACATAATGCAGAACTGTCATCACAAGCAACATATATCAATGTATCAATGTAAAGAACAGATAAACTCTAATGAACTAAATGAATTCACCTATAGTTAGCAAAAATGTCAGACTACCGTGGAATCAGACTTCACAACAACCACAGACAGATGACATTGTCAGTGGTCATCACAGCAATCATCATCACCATGGAGTAAGACTGGCACTGCTGGACAAAGTGGATCAACTGTCAGTGTTACTCTAATGATGTCTATGGTGCCCACACTGATGGCTCACACTGTGGTCTGGTCTGCCTTTCCCACATATGGAAACACTTGGATCAGGTTGCTCCACAGAAGAGACTGATGGGGTGACACCAACATGTGGAGATACACTGTGGGAAGGAGCATGAGTGTGACTTGGCTGTGGTCATGATTGTTAGGCCCACATCAGATGTGCCAGAAGTGAAAGTGTGTGCATGTTGCTGCACAGACATCGATGCCCAATGGGCAAGATTTGGTCTGCTAAGAGGCCTGCCTTTCCCATGTGGCAATCTCCTAATCACAGTCAGGACAAGCAGAACCTTGGTTGTACTACGGCACTGGTGTAGTATTGTTATACCCAGGGATTCAACAGACTGTGTCACAGATAACATGCTATCATTCTGTGCAGCCAATAATGCCATGACCACACTGTGCTTGTGCTCCTGCCCTTCATGCTGTACACTGTGTCCTGTGTGCCAGGGGCCATGCAAGCATACTGAAACAGATTAGATCTCAAATCAAGATCAGTGGATGGGCTAATGGAGGATAAAGGCAGTGGATGTGCTAAAAGAAGAGACAGATGACACAGGTCAGGAAACTGTGCTTACATCATGCTGTATATCATTAATGACATGTGGCACATACTACAATGTTACAGATAGTAATGACTTTCCAGAAAGACTTGTCTGTGTATGGGCCATGGAACGTATATAACTGGGAGTTGACAATTATGTTACATATGCAACATACATGACATATGTGAGGAATGCATGCATAACACACAACTGACACCCCGTAGGATGAAATCACTGGAGGAGAGGGGTGCAATGCAACTGCTGTAGGGAAACAGAGTCATAAGCATAGCTTTCTTAACCACATCATTTCCAGAATGGACCATTCCAACACTGTTAGAACATACAGTATGTATTATATACACATACCAGTTGTTTGTGCATGAGATGCTGATGGCTGGTGTCCTATGAAGGGATAGAAGGACACAGTATTAATGGAGGACAACACTAGGAGAAGCAATAATGATACGCATGAAAGAGAGGTAATAGCATACCAGTGGACCCACCCAATGTAGTGCGTTTGTGTGTCAAAATGCAGATCATGCAGTGGGACAGTACAGACAAACCATTATAGTCATGCATACAGGCTATATAGTAGTGACATATAGAACACAATAACAGGATCTGCTGATACTCGTGTGATGCATGGTGCACCTGTTGGCCAGATGTGCCTGTGCAGAAAACCAGCAACCTTAAGTTCATATAACACAGGTTTGCTCCACATTGCTGCAGCCTATGAACATGCTTGGGAACCATACTGGTCTGTCTGTAGGAGCATCTGCATGATTTGTGGCCCCAGAAGATGTACCTTTAGTTTATAATGTGAGGGAAATATCAATATAACAGTAAACATCATTGGTATAACCTGAGCCTGAGGCAATAACCGGTAATGGTTACAGTAACAGTATATGGAGACTATATGGAGACACTCACCTGTTGTTTCCTGCTGTTATACAGAAGTAGATGCACCTGCACAAATGAATGAAGACATTACACATGTTGGTTGCACTGTTATGTCTGTACTGCAGTTGTATGGCTACATGTCTTTGCACTTATGTTGGTCATCATCACCTTGTGTGGACACATGCACAATGCAATTCTGATGTTAAAACATAAAAATGACAATGTGTGAATATCCATAAAACAGCAATATGTACTGATTTACTTTATATTAATCAATGTTATGCAAAGTAACACTTAACATGTGTGGCCTGAAACAACTCCTTCTATCTCAGACCTCAGTATGTGGAATGAGGTGCTCCCCACTTGCCATATGCAGTGATGCAAAAAAACTGTGTGATTTCATCAGGGGATGTCAGTAGTGGGCCACCACTTGAGCCATCCCTGGATCTCTCATACCAGCATACCCTGTTGGCTACATGAGGATGATGTCAGAGTACCATCAGTGACAGGCCTCCCTGGATCTATTTTTGACCTCCCACAGCATTAATCGTGTTGGTGAGGTTGGTCCAGATTCAATTCCACCATGCTGTATTTCATGCCTGTCCATGGAGTCTTCATCCATGTTGATGCAGAGCAACTATTATAATTTCATTCTTCTATGGGGAGAAATTGCCACCCCTAGGTCTGTTTGCCATTTGAAAGACAGTTTCATGCACATGGATAGATTCATGGAGATGATTATGTGGACAGTTTATGCTACTGTAAACCCTATGCAGTCCTGTGCAATCAAAAATTCTAGGAAACTGTCCCTATGCCTTATGGTACTGGGAGACAGAAACTCATAAAAGAACGCTTAGACCAGCAACATAAGTTGTGATATCTGTAGATGCTGTCTGTGGGATTTGAATCTCTTACAGTGGATATCAGAGTAGGATAGGTCTAAACACAAACGCATTGTGTCACAGGAGCCACATATTCTGCACGGATTTCACATAATGCACTACACATCACATATGTGTGCAAAAGAAATGTGTGATGGCTGTAGCTATAATGCAATTGGAGCCTAAGAAGAGAGTCTTTGAAAAACAATCAGTTGTATGATATGTTATACATGATGAACTTACATCAACAGAATCATTACTAAGCAGTGAATGCCATTCACATTAGCAGTGAGTATCTGAAAAATAACAATTGAACACCTTATGGAAATTATTAGAAAGCCTCAGGATCCATAAGCAGGCCAGAGGTTGTACATGGTAAGCAGATAAACATGGATCTGTTTTGTATTGAGGCAGTAGTTTTAATACTTGTTTTATGAAATATCTATGAATAAATATCCACGACAGCAATATGAATACATACTACATAGCAACATACAGAAAATGTCAGAATTTGTAGCTTTCTGTACGTATACCAGCCAGTGTATAGAGTCACCAGAAATATATATGTAAAATCCATGAATACATACTGTTCCTCTGTGCTATTTGCTTCTGTTTGTACAACTGTGTATGGGAAAGTACTGCATGATATTAATGCAGATGTAACCACTTCTATGCATACAGGTCAATCCCACAACCCTCCAGTAAGTTGCAAACTTTTTTCATAATACACACATTTTATCATAACTGGATCTACTCAACCGTATACACATACTTTGAAAAGAACAGATCTTAACATAGTTCTATAAGGAAGTAAACATTTCACAGCACAGCAATGCTAGCAGTTTTAGAGTTACCTTTGCAGCTGCCTGAGTCAGGAATAACTGAAGTAAACCAACCATGTGCAAACATCTTTTAAGTCCCATTTGCGCCATACATAATTAATGAGTTTCATTACAATGCAAGGTTTTGGAATCCTATTTGTGCACATCTGCATAAGTTCTAGAAATATGCTGCATTAACCAGTAGATCAGATGCACCATGCAAGTATTCAATAGGTATAGTTAAAAAGTACCATATGTAGCATTTGCATGTTATCCTCCAATGATCCGATAACATAACACAAGTACCACTTTAAATATTGATTTTGATACATTTACAGAACAGACCATTGCTACCTGCAAACTGAGTGACACCTCAGTGGGCAATTTTCTGAACTGTTTATTATCGAAATTATGAATATTATCAAAATGGCTTCTTCTAGGAGGCTTTGACATATCTGGGTACCCAATTGGACTGAGGAGGAGAGCACTCAGATGTTGACTGTCTATGCTGGAGTAGACCTTTGCATGAAAGCCATAACATGGAACTTTGTGTTGATTAACATTTGGATTGTGAGGAAGCATCCACAATGTACAGGAATCTACCAAAGTGGAGTATAGGTTCACTACCACTATGATGACCTGCATCAGGAACTTTGTTGGTGGATCACTGATGTGCAGCAACAGCCGGCAGATGATTACAGTAAGTGTCACAATCCTACTTATACCTGGACATTTCTAAGGAATTCAGAGATATAACTGTGCCCCAGATATATCAGATACATGCCTTTTAAAACAATTATGTAGTTATGTATTATCATGGGGTTTATTCCTTTAATAATGATTATCAGGTGCATAATATTTAACATTGTAGATGTATCTGTTTTCCAACATATAACAACATAAATTTACACATCCAGTATGGCCATGTATCAATGACACATACAGTGCCTAAGCCGCTGATGACTACACATTTCTTAGTTATCCATAATACTTCAACGTTGTCACCTAGCCTACTTGTGTATTCGGAGCTGGATTATGATCAAACAGGGCCTTAGCAGGGTAATAGATCAGGGTGCCACCTCACACAGCACCACCCCCAGCAGCCATTCCAATGTTCCATTACTTGGCTGTTTTTCCCAGTCACCATAAACACTGTGCAAATCTCTCAGTGTACATACTTTTCTCTTCTTCTTTAGTTTTACAGTGATTATATATATTTGGATTTAATTTAAAAGTTATTTCAAATTTGATGGCAAAACTCATATTCATTGAAATGGCATTGAAACCATTATTCAAAGAAAACATATCTGAAGAGTGGTGGATGAAGTTTACCTTTAGGCTGTTTTCAAAGCATAGACTCCTAACACACATTTTTAGGACCCTGCATCATGCATGTGTTCTCTGATTTACCTTCCTGATTATTTTAAATCATATTCCTTGTATAATACAGCGCCACATGTTAGTGTGTTTTAAACCTGTAGTTTTGAACATTTTTTCAGTAAACAATGAAACAAAACATATGACTCTATAATGGCAAAACTGCCCATTTCAGAACATTTCAACCATAAAAGGCCCCTCAGACTTCTGTTATTACAATCTACCAATATCAGTCAATATGCACAATCTCTGCAGAAGTAAAAGTCATCTGAATAATTGCACATTAAAGAGATCTGTAACTAATGAAGAGGTTGCTGCTAGCAAACAACCTTATAGTTCAGTTTTTCACCTTCGAATTCAGTGCCTGCTGCCCTTGAAGAATGCACGGCTGATGTTACATAAAGAAAAAAAAAATCGATAAGCTGGAAATATTTCACTAGAGAATGGATGGCAAACCAACAAGTTCATAGTTACTAAGCAATTCATCCAAAGGAGGAAACAGGACTGCAGCACACCCCCTCCTTAAAACACAACACTGTATTAGCAATCCATTTACATGCTGTAGGAGTAGAAGCTGCAGCATTCGACATCAAACATAAGTATGCTACCTGTTGTGCTACTAACATTGCATTTAAACTTTATGGCACAATAGTGATGACCATTTGCTAAACAAACAGTTGCACACCTAAAACAGACTAAGCATGAGCAGCGGTAAACTTTTCTACCCTTGAAGTTCAATGTTCCTTGAAAATGCACTGAAGATCTCAATTCCTTGAAAATGCACTGAGCTCACAGTTCCTTGAAAATGTGAAAATGCAATGAAACTCTTTTTTTTTCAGTAGTCTGGTAGTTGGTGTAGAGAATTCAGGCTCTTGTTTCCTGTAACCAAGGTACAGGGTTTGATCCTGAGCAAGTTTACCATCCTGCCAACCCTAACTAGGGCATTTCACACACCATACCGATGGATGGAATGTCATTCATGGTCATCTGTGTTAAGTTTCATTGCAGCATCTCGAACATCTTGTACTGAATTCTGCACATGGAATGCAAAAAAGAAAAAAAGCAAGAAATAGGTTTGTGTGCCAATGCATGCAGCAGCACACAGAACATGGAAATGAAAAGAGGACGCAAGCAGCAGGTGTGCATGTTAACACATGCAGGGACGTTCAGATGCAGAGGACTTCTTTAAACAATATGTGTATTTTTTTAATGAAAAAAGTAAATGTGGTGTCAGCCCCCCAGTCAGTAGAGCCCCTCCCAGCTAGCAGGGGCCCCAACCAGCCAGCGGGCCCTAGGCAATTGCCTAGGTTGCCTAGTGCTACATCTGGCTGTGTATGTATGTGTGAATACTAACTCATAGCTAACCTCGTTAGTCTGTTCTTCTGAAGAAAGTGAACATTCTTGTTAAAGTCCCATTTGTTTAAGAAAAGACAAATGCATATCTAACTGTCTACATGTATTTTCTGTGTTGTAAAACTTGATGATATCTGCTAGTTTTGTGGATTATGAAGACCTGCAGCATTTATGTGTTAGATGTTTGCCTATTCAGCTGTTATCTGCAGGAATATGGATATACACACACAGTACTAGTTTGCTCCAAAGGAAAGTGTGATGACTATTAGCTCGGCCTGCAAAGCAGTAGGCCAGCATGCATACATCTTGGCTAGGTTTGGGTTTAAATCCACATAGGAGAGAGCTCTCATTATATTCTGATCATTGTGTCTTTCAAATATTGTCAAATATGCTGCTCTACATACTTGCTTATTGATATTAATGTCTATTTTAAGCATGCTTATGAATACTTTGATTATTCATCAGATTTTTGTGGAGATCTCTATAATCTGTAATGTCCTGCCAACAGCACTTCTTTTACAACAGTTGTGTAAAGCTTGGAACAGACTGGTATATTTCTGCCAAAAAAGCTTTGTGGAATATGCTAACATTTGCAATCTGAATTTCATGTATAAAAGTATCATTCTTTATTAATTTCACTTCACCAACCTTCTCATCCTTATATTTGGAGGGACTGAGATTGTTAGACATACATTTGGACTGTAGAACAAGAAGTTACCCTGTTTCTTCTTCCAGCTTTTCCCAGTTAGGGGTCACCACAGTGGATCACCTGTTTGCTCATGATCCACCTACAGCATGTCTTTGGAATGTGGGAAGAAACCGGAGCACCTGGAGGAAACCCACACGGTCACAGGGAGGACATGCAGACTCCACACAGAAAACACCCAATCTGAGGATTGAACCAGAGAACATCTTGCTGTGAGACAGCAATGCTAACCATTGTACTACCATGGCCACTCAGGAAGTTACCCTGATATCATAGATAATGTTGAATTATCATTTGCACTTTACCAGTATATATCTGTACATGCTTTATGTCCTCCCACATAAAATACATTAATGTGCCCATGATGTACAACACTTTGTAGTTGTCTGTTAACAACAGTATGTGCTACATAGTTCATAGGTTAGTACTAAGCTAACTGCCCTTGCAAGACATTTTAAGGCTAGCCAATTATGACTTGTGAGATTCAAACTCTGTACCTTGCATTTATAAGGCAAACCCCTTAACCATTAGGCCACCCTCCCAACATGACAACATTCTATTCTCTGAGGAATGAAAGTTTACATTTCTGGTTTTCTGTTGTGACCACTGTGCTGCCATATATTCATGCTTGCAACTTATCTTCATAAATGCACAGCACATTGTACTCTTTGGAATGCATTAGCCTTGATGCCATCCTTACACATTCATACCTCTAATTATTTTCACTGCATTCCTGCCATTCAGTCTCAGGGAATATGGACTGGCTAAGTCAGGAAGTGTCAGGGTGGGAGTATGGATGTAGCTTGGAAATGCAGGTTTAAATCCCTGCCCTCCAATCTGTGTTTAACTCTATTCCAAGATGTAATGGACTATGTGTGTAACATTCCAGAGTGTGTGCAGTGATTCTGTGATGTTCTGGAAATTAAAACGTAAAGAACTTGATTTGAGCAATGTGTATAATTGCTACTTTACATGCATGCAATTTTCCTTTTCTGCAGGTGATGAGGAGCATATTTGAAATTATGCCCTGAACATTGAGCAGATAGTAATTGCTAAAGGGTCATATTTTGACACCACCATGTACACTAATTATAATGCAGGAATACTTGTCATGTATCATTAAAGAAAGTAAGTGAAATACTCAGACAATACCTTTGTTTAAATGTAGCATTTATGTAAAGCTATGTTCATAGGTTCATAGGTGTGTACTAAGCTAATGGCCTTGGAGCCCTTACAAGCCTAGCCCATAGAAGTGCCCTGGCATTGTGCCACCCAACATTAGCTCCCAGTGCCTCTATCAAGTAGAGCCACTGGAGTGATCCCTGGGGTGAACTTTGTATTTCCCATCCACTCGACAAGATTTCTCTTGAAGAGGGTCAGCGAGGTGCTTTGCTTGACATGCATGGGAAGTCTATTCCAGAGCATGGGCAGTCTCTGGGTTATGAACCTGTCCCTCCAGCATGTTCTGTTGATTGTGGTAGCATATCATTTAACAGTAAGCAATATTTGTTGATGGTAGGTTTTGAAGTGAGGGCCACAACCTAATGATGGTCATTTATGTGTTTAACTGTCATTTATATGCAACTGTTGAAGTGCTTTGGATGGAGATGTTTCATATACAAGTCGGTAGTGTTTTGCCTGTTGTTTGTAATTCATAACTTGGCACAGTTGTATGCGTGGATGTGGTGCTTAGTGACTGATCTGTTGTGCACATACCTGTCAACTGCACCTCATTATGAGGAACATTCCTCATTTTTGGTCTTAAAAAGCTCATGTTCCTCAAAGCTACACATTCAGTGTCATTTTAATTGATTGTTTATGTCTTTCGGCTTTTCCCGGTTAGGGGTCGCCACAGCAGAACTCTGGTCCGCTAATGATTGGCAGTTGATTTTTACTTACCGGCATGCCAGGCCTGATGCACAATCTTCAACAAAGATATGCCCATTCATGCATGTCTCCACACAGAAGACGCTCTAGCTGAGAATCGAACCGGACAGCGTCATACTGTGAGGCGACAACGCTACCGCAGCACCACCACCGTGGGTGTGTCATATCCATAGTAAATAGTGCTGAATCATACTATTTCATCAAAAGAAACTTTTTAAAAAAGAAAGTAGCAACATTTAACCATCCTGTGAGCTTCCCAGTTGACGTTGTTAGTAAGTGTTCCACATTTTCCCCATTTCTTCCACATTATGAGAGGCAGTGTTCCTCATTTTTGGAGATGGAAGGTTGAGACCTATGGTTATGCATAGCCTGCCTTTTCACACAGAATGAGTGTTTGCTGTCTCATAGTTCACACTGTTGTTGGTGGACTGTTTAGCATGCCCTTCAGCTCAACATGAGTATTGTATCTGCTTACCACATCTTAGGTGGTTTGGTTAAAACATACATGTATCCTGTGTTTGGGGATACTTGTGCATGTAGGCATTCCTTTTCAACATTTCTAAATGTCTGTTACATAATTAGTAAGTAGCAGCATGTCATTTGCATTTTGCAAGGTTCTGATTGCTAATACATGTGTAGAGTATGTATATATTTGTAGACAGATAATACCATTTGAACAACATATAATAGATTTTCATGTGGCACAGGTTGTTACTGCATTTAGGATTTAACATTCTTACTAGTGGGTTGTGTTATATTCCTTAAATTGATGTGTGGCAGCCATTGACCATGTTGCCTGTCTTGGCTGTTTGGCATATCACTCTGTCTTCATTATAACAATATGTTACTTGGTGGCTGTTCATATGACTCATTACATGCGCAGACACATAGAATACATTTGACATTCATACACCAACATAAATGTTCAGAGCACACATGCTAGAGAAAAAACATGGAAGTACTGATATTCTCTCAGTCATCTGACTCATACATCAGTAGTAAACAGTGCATGTCTCAATACTACTGTTATGTTATCATTTTCCCAGTATTGTTTTGCAAAGTAGACTGGTGAATTTTGCATGAGGCAGTGTCAGGGCATGCTTCACGTCAAATAACAGGATATGTAAGTGTGCTGGCTTTGCTTATGCTTGTCATGCTTAATGCTGGCTGATAAACAACTGTTCAGGTCACGTCAGGATTTCCGCTGGTAAGCTCTGTTATGCATGCCATTGCACAGCCTTGAGTAAGCTGCTAACATTCTATGATGGATACAGGATCCTGAGATGTTCCAATATTGAAAACATCCATAAGTTTAGATGATGGGACAGAGGGAAAGTGTTGTGTACATAAGAACCATCCAGTAGCAGCAAATATGTTAACTATAATTGTCTGACATAATCATTTTTGGCTATTTCATCTGGGACTGTATTATTAATGACATCTGAAAAGTATGCTGCTATTCTTTTATTCTGATATGCAGACATCACATGTTGACAAGATGTTACTTAATATAAGTTAGATTGCATATCTGCACATAGGTTTCAGTTTAATGTCAGCTATGCTTTTCATTGGTATGGTTTTGATTACTGATGCACATCCCTTATGGTGGTACTGTTGTCTATAGCCATAATGTATTCTAAGGTTTCATACTGATTGTTTTCTGCCTGTGCATTGTGTCACACTAGGTATGTTATGCAGTCAGGTAGTATCAGGTAGAAATATGTAATTTCAGTTCTTTGCTGTGATTCACCTTGACAGAGCATGGGACCAGAGGATGCCCACCCATCAGAAGTAGGTGACAAGTGTATGCCAGACCACTGCCAAAGACCTATGATGATGATGGCCATGATGACAATGATAATTATTATGTGGAAGGTAGACCTGCATGTGTCATCATCCCTGCTGCACCCCAGAGGAGACAACACCAGGAACCCCAACAACATGATTATTGGGAGCAGATCTAAAAGGTGGTGTCCGATGTGTTTTGTACACAGATGAGGGACATGATGGGGAATTATTTCTCTGACACAGCACATGTTGCACATGACGCATTCAAGGAGATAGCCCAAGAGATTGTTCACGATGTTCCTCCCCATCAGACTGGCCTCTCAGCTCCATAAAAATAGTCTGTGTGATCCACTCTTGTAATGCTGCCTACATAGTGTTTGCCATATCAGTGACTGGACTGTATATGCACACTTGGGCATACATACCATTTTGCTGCCATGCTCATGTGTTACAGGTCCAAATGTACAATGCAGATTTTGTGTGACATTTAGCATTATGTTTCAGTGTGTGCATGACACACATTACCATATTAGGCTTTTCTTCAACATTCAGCTTTCCATACGTTTTGGCAGTTAACATGCAGCTACTGCTGCAACAATCCCACTGTAAGCATGTGCATTGCTGACAAAAAGTTGCAAACAGTGTGTTGCCTGTATTCTACCTATATCACAGTGGTATGGGTATGATTTATGGATTGCCATATAATTTATGTGCAACAGAAGGACATGTCATTGCCCCTGTGTTTTGGATGACATTTGTCATGCTGTCCCACTGGCATACTGGCACTGTATGAGGCATTTGCTGGCAATGCTGATGCCATGTTGTGTCTCATAAAGTTTTCTCACATGTATGGGCAATCCTTCTTTATGAAATGCAAAGACTGCCCCAGTCACCACCAATGTACCACAGGCCTCTATCCTTGGTCACCTCCTCTTTAACATTTTCACCAACGTCCTCTATACTTCTACACAACAGGCCACCGTAATACAATATGCAGATGATTCCACTCTCATTTGCACATATGACAACATGGTAAACCTCCAAAAAATTACTCAGGAAGCTTTAACAGCCATTAAAACATGGTGTTGTAACTCACAACTAATGCTCAACCTAAAAAAGGCCAAGTTACTATTTTTTCCCTAAACCCCTCGCACATGAAAAAAAAAAAACAAAATTTAAAGTCTTCTCTCTTGATAATACAACCAATTATTTAACTTCTCATTGCAAACTATTAGGGCAGATAGTCATACCTTTCAACCTTTTACGGCAAGAAATCTGGACAAAGCCAAAAATAATGTGGAGAGAAAGGCCCAAAAATAGGGAAAAATTTTAAATGTTGCTCTTACAAACTTAGAAAGTTGATAAAATAACAGAGTTTGTGTTATCATGAATTTTCTGAAAGGTATGAAATTTGAAACTCAAATGTCTATTATTTTCTGACTTCAATCTTTAATGGCTTGACAATCTTTTGCCAGAAAATCATCATTTTATGAAAAATGGACCAAAAATATGAAACAAAAATCTGGACATTCTGAGAGAATCTTTACACTTGAGAGGTATGGTGATACTGGATGATAATCTTACATTCAACCTGTATATACAAAATTGCAAAAGAAAAACTCATCAAAAACTAGGGATATTTTACAGAGCCAAAAATCTTTCTCAGTGATGCAACTAAAACTTCACTTGCCACTACTTGTCTCCTCCCCACACTTCTTTAAGGCACTCCCATCCTTACAAACCTCCAAGCCTCACAAAAATTAAAACTTGAATGATGATATAACAAAGTCGGTAAATTTGTAGCAAATACCCCTTTCAGAACCCACCACTATATAGCACAGAAAATCCGAAACTGGATTAGAACTGCCACATCAACTAATGTATAGACAATTTCTTACCATCTATAAAATTATTCAGCATCCATCTGCCTGTTCAGCACTAAAAAACATTCTATACAACTATGTTCTCAGTCAGTCATTGCGATCCAGTCAACAAAAACTCTTGTCTACTCATACAAGGTTGCTAAAGGCCTGGAACGCCTTACTTGAGTCCATCAGGTCTATACCCTCCCTCCCGCCTTTCAAAACTACTCTGAAAGACATCCTCACTAAAATCTGGCTTTATTCTTGCTCAAAAAAGATAAACTATATCCCTAAATGCGAACAAATACATTTTCATTCCTTTTACCTCCTCACTCTCCCTTCTTCACTTACTTCCTTACTGCTGTCTAATTCTGTTCCCTGTCTTTGTCTCTAAATATACCATAAACCTGTTTTTCCCTCACTTCATATTACAATTTCTGTTTGCATTAGACTAACTTACCTTTAGTTTATCTATAAACTGTCTAAAATTTCTCTAAACATTAAATGATTGTCTATATACATTGTATCAATTCTTAACCAATGATTTTATATTATGTCTAATTTGTTATAATTATTTAAAATGCAGATGTTTTTGTTTTATTTTTGAAGATTGTAAAATTATTGCTTTTAAAATGTTATATAATAATTTGGAGCTTTTCTACCTGGGCTTCCAATGAAAATGGACTTCTACCCATTCGGACTTTTCCAGTAATCAAATGTCAATAAATAAATAAATAAATAAACATTCAGGTATACACTGTGGTGGTGACAATTTATTCTGGGACATTACAGTATGCCATCTTTGGCCTATGTTACATTTCCACATCCATTCTTTATTCACGTATATTTACACATTTTGGCATATTCAATGATTTGTTTACATGTCTCTGCACATATTGCAATCTGTAGATTAATCACCATTGTACCTTTGAAATATGAGCAGTAATTGACTTCATGTTGATGTGCTTTAACATAGCTCACAGGACTATCCTCTCCATAACAATGACCAGGGTCGGTGACATATAAATGCAGGTGTGTTTATTCCACATGTTGTTTTACTTTGGCATGGCAGTATATGTGTATGTGATACCAATTCTTAGCTTGCTTACCTATGCCTTTTGCTGTTGTATGATTGTAGAATACTGTGTGTATGACATTGTGCATGCCCATTTTGTTGATGTTGGCAATGCAGTCTACCTATGTGACATGAATCTGCCATTTGCTTCAATGTAGTTTGGGCTTCAACACCACCCCATGTGGTGTACACATGCATTTGCAATGTGTCACCTGACATATTTTTATCCTGCTTTATCATCTGCCCTAGGAGATTGTATGCAATGTCTTCCTTGATGTAGGCCCATGTTGCCCAGCTCCCTTCCACCTTGCACAGACATTCACATTTGCTGGAATTCTTGTCCATTTTCATGTGGGGTTTTTTTTGAGTTACAAGGTCAACGTGTGTCAACACTATGGTCACATCCAAGACAAATGGATACAAGATACTTGCTTGCAATGCATTCATGTTCTTGTTATACTTATGTGTTACATATTACATGTTCTTGTTATACTTATGTGTTACATATTAACTGGGGTACACTGTTGAAATTCATGTGCACAACCTGATAGTTTTTATATAGCAGTAATGGTAGATTATTGCCTCATATTATTATTACACGTCATTGTTGTGTGTACATTGACATTGCTTTCATATAATTTCCTGTTAGGCCACTGAAGGTCATATATACATGCATACACACACACACACACACACACACACACACACACACACACACACACACACACACACACACACACACACACACACATATATATATATATATATATATATATATATATATATATATATATATATATAAATAAATACCTACACCTTGTGGTGCATTTGTCATGGCATATGTGTGTATGACATATGCATTCCATTACACATCTGTTAGGTTTGTGTAAACGTAATTATGTTGGTACAACCAGTTGGCTACTTTGCTCTAGTACTGCTGTTTGGCACTGTGCTTGGTTGTTTAACTTTCATATGCATAGTAGTCAAATCTGTCTTCCTCTGGTATTTTCTGGCATTCCAAGATCTGCATTTGCTCAAGTGATGTTGCTTGGCCTATACTGACATTGCTTACAGACTACTTGGATATTTGTTTATCTTTCTAATGTGAACTGTTATTCCTATTTATTACCTTACAGCACCCAACTACCATTGGTCATACACATCCAGGTATGACTGCCACACTGTTCACAACATGCATAGGTATATATGTAGTTCTGCATTTCACCATGACTGGTATGCATCCTCACACTGTTTGCCAATTTCCATTGCCCATGTTGTGCAGAATGCTGTCTGTATAACTTGCCTGTCTTTATTTCATTATTTCCAACCTTTGTCTCTCATGTGTTGTGATATTTGCTATATGAGAATAACCTGCTATGTTGGCCTTCAGCTCCTCTTTCCTTGTCTTTATCTTTCCTTCTATTCTTAAAAAAATAAATAAATGGCCTATTCATACTGAAATAATAGCATTGCACATGGCCCTCAAACTGTCCCTCAGATTTTCCTATTCCAACATACCTTCTTCTTTACGCATAGCCCATACCTGCCTTTCTGTGCCCCTATTTCCTTGGGTGTGGGAAGTTCCCCACACACATGTCCCACATGCATTGTTAGCTCTGGTGATATATCCATGATTGCCCTTCACCTTTATTATTTTTTTTTAATTTTACTGATTCTGTTGGTATCCATAAGTGATAGCTAGCATATTTTAACAATAATAATGAGCTTCGGCAGATATTCCATGGTTGTCTGTAAGTTACTGGAGAGATTCTGCTGCTAGATATGTATTTACAAATGTCAGACAGCTTAGATTGTGATATCATTTCTGTAACTTTGTTAATGTATATCACTCTTTGTGAGAGATTTTTCATGACTTATGGATTACCTGTGACTGATATGCAGTGCACTGTTAGTACTGAGAAAATTTTTTATGCTCCAAGATATTCTAAGGTCACTGAGGCAGATTTACATATTACATGCTTATCCACAATTTTTCCACTGATATCGGTGCAATGTACCATATTCATCGAACTTTATGGAATCTGACCCAAGGTCTACTAAGAGGAGTGGTTTATCTTACTGAATTAATGAACTTAGACAAATATTTTGAATTTAGTAATATATATATATATATATATATATATATATATATATATATATGGATTTGTATCACTTCACTGAAAGACCATTTCACTGACACCCATTTCATTGAGACCAAATCACCTAAACTTCATTTCATAAGGCAAGTCAAAGGTTTATGTCCTTTTCCCCACTGTAGTGCAATCCTGGTGTTAGTATATATAGTTGGGGTGTGTGTGGAGGGTGGCCCCCCACCTAGTTCAGTTTTACCAAATAATGTAAAACAAAACCAGACAACAAAAAATCAAATTAAGTGGGGGGGCTGCATCCCCCCACACCCCCCAATGTGGGGGTCTGTGCCCCCCACAGCCCCCCTAATGATATATACTAACACCAGGATTGCACTTCAGTGGGGAAGAGGACATATACCTTTGACTTGCCTTAGAGTACTACTTGTCAGTGAAATGAGTTTTAGGTGAAATAAACTTTCAGTGAAATGAACTTTAGGTGATTTGGTCTCTGTGAAATGGGTTTCAGTGCAATGGTCTTTCAGTGAAGTGATATGAATCCATATATATATATATATATATATATATATATATATATATATATATATATATATATACACACATAGTGAGAGAGAGAATGTTTGGTACATAAACTGATCAGTCAAGCAGCAGATAGTTATGAGAAGCAATAACTTGTTAAATATAAGAAAAGCTGCATAAATAATCATTGCTCTCACCTGATTCATACCAAACAGGTAATGGAAGAGCTAGGAATGTGTAAAGTTGAATAACAAATTAACAAGAGACATTTGTTTTGCTACAGATTAGGCCAAACAATAAGTAATGGCTTATTTTTTTGATATCCATTCATTTCAGACCTTTTGTGTTGCTAAGCTGACAAATACCACCAGTCAGCATTTTGGCAACCTCTTTAAAACAATGCCATCTTAGCTTTGCTTAGATCATCTAATTTATGATAACCACCTTCTGTCCCCAAGCTAACAATCACCACAAGTGAATATTTTGGCAGGCTGTATAAAATAACTGCCTATGTATAGCTACAGGACTTGTGAATTGCATTACATCTTATCCTACTTATTGTTTCTGATTCTAGGTATTTTAGTTATTTTAGTTATTTGTCTTTAATGAAGTATTTGCACTTTAATCTACTGTCTGATTATTAAGCAACATTGTTGTCACCCTTCAAACTTCTTTTCTGCAGTAAGTCATTTTTATCTGCTTTTAATTAATTGTTCAGTTCTTCATCCAAGTTCCCTGTCCTTCCACGCATGCCTTGCTTACTATGACTGTTTGGTAATCAGGTAGGTGGACTGGTTCAGTGACCCTTCTCAGTTGTTACCTAGTGTCAGGAGCAATAAACAGTGTGAGTAAACGTAAGTTATACACTTCAAATCTGTTAGTGTGTTACATATACCTGCTTGTAAAACTTTATTAATAAAGTTCATATACAGTTATTGTACATTTTTCGGTAGAATGTTATATACTTCTTTTACATTTCTAATAAAGAATCAGTTACATTAGCTTTTATCAGTTTAAATGGGATGCAATACAGTTAGGCTACATGAAATTGCTTCTTAAAGGTTTTAAATTGAATATCCTTGAAAACTTAACTCAAACAGAAGTGAGCAAAAATAAACACTACAAAGATAAACCTACAGGCTATGAAGAGAACACAGACGTAAGAAGAGTTAAATGGCAAAAAAAAAAACAGTTGAGAGACTGTAAGCATTTTTAGAATGTTAAGCCTTTTAAAGAGTTTGTCCATTCTCCATAAAGTATTTACAACCTGCCTCCTTGAAAAAGTACTAAGGGACTTCTTAAACTTTGGAAGAGCATCCTAATGCCTTGAGTCAGCTGGTAGTTTAGTTTAGAGTAGACAGCTAAGCCTGTTCGTAAGAAGGCTCTTTCCCCAATTCATGTTTTAAAGTGGGATAGATGACTGATATTAAGTTCTTTTGGGAATTCATTAAGGAGTTGGACTGTTCCCTGACTGAGAGTTTTCTTTTCTGATAGAGATAGTAGCCATCATTTAGAATTGTATATATTAAGGTGCGTAGAATATAATGCACCATTCAGGTATGGGTAAGCAATTTAGGTCATTTAGAAGATTGTGGTGATGCATGTAGACATCAGCAAGTAAGGTAAGTCTGGCAAATTTTATTCACAGTGAATTGTAGGTTATAAGCAGAGTGTAATGAGAGTACAGGAAGACAAAATTCTAGTTTAGGAAGAAAGGCAGTTTTGGTGACTGCTTTGCGGGCAGTAGAAGGTAGGGGATGTGATGTCTTATAGCAGAGTTTTAGTTATAAGAGGGCTTTATTAATGACATTAACATTGCGGGCTGTAAAGCTTAATGTGCAGTTAAGGGTTAGGCCTAAGTATTTGTATTCTGTTACAAAAGAAATAATATGGTTATTATATAGTAAGGAAAGGAAGTTGAGAAACTTTGTAAGGGCAGGAAAAAGGGTGAATTTGCTTTGTTCATACCCAGTATGTTAATACAGAGTGTGCATTTAATGATCATTGTTTTTATTTATAGACTGTGCTGTTACTTCTCATCCCCCTGCCTTATTGTCGCAGGGCACTAACTGCCCTTATTATTGCCTCTGCAGCTACAGTGCCTGTACTGTGTCGACTTAGTGTGCAGGACTTTATCTTGCTGTAGCTCAACAACAACCTTATACTCCTATTTGTTTTACATCATACACAGGGTTTGTGTTGTCCAAATGATTTCTTCTGTAATTACCTTACCATCACCAAGCTGGCTGGGTGTCTGCTGTTCTGGGCATGTGCACAGAGAACGGCTTTTTCTAACACAGGTGATATTACCTACTTTGTTCTTCTCAAACCCTCATTCCACCCATCACTGCATTTATTGTCTCTTAACCACTTCCCCTAATTATATCACAATGCATACCCATTTAAAGAAATGAAAGACATATTCCCCTTCTAAAGAAACCAGTTGTTTATCAGTGTCATGCTACTACTTTTTATAACTGCCTTAACTATCAGTCCACCAAACAATTTCAATTAATATTTCTACAATCTGTAGCACTTTCTCTTTATTACCCATGGTAGCATACAATGCTAAACACACATATGTATAAACAAATCAGAAGCATCTCATCTCATTTCTTTACTTATTTCTGTAACCAGCAGTTGTTTTCTGTTTGTCTTCATTCCCCACCACTCTGCCAGCACTTTTTTTATCCACAATGAGACTTATCTGCCTTGCACTAATACTCACACCAACACTATCACTATGCACCACTAATTAGATCTCCTACATATTGGCACAATAAATGTGTCTCAAAACTTAGCTCATATATCGCAAATTAAAATAGCTTTTCACCCTGCAGCTGTCATGTTTTGCAAATTAACTATTTACTTTACTCCTTTTTAACAGCCCTAACCAAAGGCACCTGTCATCCTATATTAACTGCCATAAAAATGAAATATTCCACTTAGTCAACATACCTCTCATTTTACTATTGTGTGAAGGGGCAGTACCATTATTATTTAGTGCAAAATATATAATAATAACTCACCTCAATCCAAGAAGCATTTCTGACTAACTTCCCTAATTTCAGGTACTGCAGTAACTGATCCGTCATTACAATCTGCTATGCAATATGTAATATTTTTTTTATAAACTGTACATAGAAATCATTGTATATAGAAAAAGCAGGTGTTGTCCTCAATACTTTGTAATTCACTGCCATCTGCACTCCAACATTCTCAGCCTACAATTCTGCCAGGCACATAGTAACCTGTTACACATAGGGTGTGTATACATGCTGCTCAACAACGCTGCAAAATGTGTTCCTGAGACATTTAATCAATACAGTGCCAATGTTTCCAGCGAATAAATACCGGTAGGTCATTTCAGTGCTCCATTACCTCCTGAAACAAAGCAATACCCTAGCTTAAATATATCAGCTTTAGGCTTCTCCCAGATGATAAAATTCCCTACAAGAATTGCCCTTAGAACAGGCATATAAAATATATTAAATTGAATACTCATCAAACAGCCACATAACTTCAAATGAACAGAACATTTCCCAGTAACCTTTGCAACCATAATCTAGTGTATGCTGTCTGGGAGAATAAAAATTTACCATCACAAAATAAATCAGTAATATAAAAAAATAAAATATACTTCCAGTGCATACTGATGTAAATGAAGCACCTACAGCAGATTAGTGCATGCAGCCATTACAAATACAGTTAACCAAGCAATACAATGTTTTAAAATCACATGCTTTCATGCACAGACATTCTTAATAGATATGATCCTACTTTGAACAATAAGAATAAAGACCTAGAATCCACTACTCTGGATAGCTACAACAAGTAGGGATCTTTTAAAAGAAAAGGACAATGTCCTTAAAGATATACATAAGCTAAAGATGCAGCCTCGCTACAAATATAAAGAACTTGGAAATAAACACAAATGGTAAATGAGAAAAGTAAAAGAAAAATCATTTATCAAATCCAAAAATGAAATACAAAGGCAGCCCATCCACCTGTTGGAAAGGTATGAATCAAATGCCGTGTAATATTAAGAAAGCCTTACATCAGGCCAACAGATCAGCAGTAAATATTTTGCCTATTACTTTAAATTAGTTGTAAATAGAGACACAAGCAACTCGTCAGGCACCCCCTTCTCATGACCCCGACCACCATACTCACTCTTCTCCACTCACCGTCATCTTCAAACCCAGTGCTGTAAACACCACTAAAAAGTTCAAAAAATCAAAAGTCAGGGATCACCAGCCTCTAGTGATATCCACTCCCATCTTGCAAAAATGCCTGGAAACAATATTGCTTGTCCTTTGATGCTTAATTTAAATATATGCTTATCTGAAGGTGAACCCTCCTTCATCTGGAGAGATTTCAAAGTTGTATCACTTTATAACTGAAGTGATAAACAATAAGAAGTAAACTACAGACCAATATCTATCTGTCTTTGTTGCTCAGTCTATATCACTAAAGTGAATTGTGCATACCCCGCTTACAGGCTTCTTTACCAAGTACTGCAAACTTATACATTCACAGTGTAGTTTCCAGCTTGGAAATAGTATGATAAAGCAGTAGCTGACCTGATTCATAATCTACAATTAAAGAAGTGCCTCGGGGGAAGAGACATGCCACTTTCTTATTACTATTTTTTATTGTTATCTTTAGGTTGGCTGTTTCAGATAATCACTTGTGTTGTAATTATTATTCATCTACATTTCTGACCATAGCATTTATGAGAATATTTTAGGCCATCTTTCAGAATCTTTTAACACTTATTACTGCTTGAATGTAAGACTGCCACTAATGAATTAATTAGATCAATATGCTATGCAGTACAGTAGTGGGAAAAAATAGGAGTTTTTATTTACTCAGTTACATACCAGAGCACCAACATTAATGTATTTTGATGTGATTAAGTCAGTTATATTGTAAGTCAGAGTGGTATGTGTGGCAGTGATTTTGCAAGAAGAGAAACAAGTTTTGTATGACATTTGACAAAATATGTTCAGATTGAAAAAGAAATATGTGCAACTGCTCATAACTGAAAAACACAACTACTTTCATGGAAAAGAAATTTTATCTGAGAGAGACTGTAGTCCATTGCAAAATATTTATAACAAGTAGTTGCATAAGATACTACCAGGCTTGCAAACAATAGTGTTACGTGTGTAGAAATATCACCTAAGGTTAAGTTATCATCCAGAAGGATGGACCCTTAGAGCAGATAGTATGAATGGTCCATACTCACAAATGTAGAATAAAGACATGTTGGGAGATGAACTAGAAGGTATGTAGTTTATACCACAATTATGCAAAAGAAGCTATTACTCCACAATTAAGTTAAAAAAGGCTAAACGGCTTCTGTGACATACATAGGAAGATCCAGAGATGAGAATGCAAAAAGAAGTATCCATGGAAGATTTACCACAGGAAAAAAATGCATTATGAAAGAAATTCAGCTTTATTTTTGATTTAAAGAGGACACAGTTTATGTGTGTATATATATATATATATATATATATATATATATATATATATATATATATATATATATATATATACACATATAGGATAGAATACAAAAGACTATTTGACAGTAGTTAAATGTAATAAACAACAGCTGTTGTGTAATTTTGATTGATGTATTTTAGTGAAATTCTCATCTAAAATAATTCCATAGCTCCAGTATATTTCACAATTAGTGCAATAGGACAAATATCAGAAAAGCATGACAGCAATATGCTATACATGTGCAATTGTGACTATAAAGTGCATTTTTGGATATGTCAAACACCATGGGGGCAGTATTCCATAACTGGATTACACAGATAATACTTACAGACCTGAGGGGCCACCCTGATGGGGGTCAAACATTACAGATCATCTTTCTTGTGATCTCCTGGAAGGAGTCGCACATGGCTTGTGCCATGTCCTAGAAGAAGCTCTGCATCAGGTCCCTCATCATTTCCCCAAAAGCTATAAGTGCCTAACATGTCATATTGCAGTACTGCATGACCTTATGCAACTGTAACACCATGTATGAGGAAAGGCATGATTTTAATCTGTAACAATGTACAAAATTGTACCTAACATACATCACAGTCATGTGCAAACTGCTTGTTCATAAAACACAATCATATGTGGACTTTAATAATGTTGAAAACAGTATATGGTATGCCATTAACATGATAAAAACATATGAAACAGTAAAAAAATGGCAGTGCCCAGGGAGGCTGCAGCTTTGTTAGCTGGTCAGAGAGAAATGCTTATTCCTGCTTCTTTTGCACATAATCCCCCCCCCCCCCAAAAAAAAAAAATCTCTTTTCAGACATTCTTATGTGGATACAACTACTTATACCAGAAGGAAATTACTGGACATTAAATGGATTATTAGAACAAGCTGCTGGCTTGAGTCGTTGTAGTCTCCAGAGTACTCGGGGCCTATTTCACCTGCAGAAATCCGGGATCTCTGCATTTTAAACAGGAATACCATCGGAACTCTGAAACATCACTGGGATGGTTCTGGACTGCCCCAGAGCAGCTACAAAAGAAAAAGATGTGAAAGAACTTTAATTATAAAGAGAGGCTGCAGAGACAGACATGCTGTTAAATGGAAGACAACCCCCCACAGGCCTGCATTACCTTCGCTAGTACTTGCAAATGTCTGCCCACTGGATAATAAGATGGACTATCTGAGAATGGAGCTCACAAGAAATAAGGTGAGGGATACTTGTTTGTTCATTTTCTCTGAAACTTGGCTGCATAGTAACATTAGTGACAATTCTGCGAACCTAATGGGCTAACTCTCTTTAGAGCAGATAGATGTAAAGCAGCCAATGTGATGACAGCTTAGAATTCCTAAATGAGCTGAACTCCTTCTTTGGCAGATTTGAGGAGAAGAATACTACTGTACCTTCTAAAACAACCACTGACAAAGAGGAGATAGTGCTCACCTTAAACTCCAAGGAGGTGAGACTTCAGCTTAAGAAGGTGAATCCTATGAAGGTTGCTGGACCAGATAACATACATGGCAAGGTGCTGAAGGGGTGTGCTGATCAGTTATGTCTGTTAATGACAGACATATTTAACTCATCCCTTGCTGTGGAGAAAGTTCCCCTTGCATTTCAAAGAAACACGTATTGCCCCACTTCAGAAGAAACCTAACCCTACTTGATTCAGTGACTTCAGACTGGTCGCCTTAACCTCAAATGTCATGAAGTGTTTTGAGAGGATTGTGAAGAAACATCTATCTGCAGGTCTGCCTAAGTCCTTCGATCTGTTCAAGTTTGCATACCAGACAAATAGATCGACTGCAGATGCAATATCAGTCACACTACACGTTGCACTAAAATACCTGGAAAGGACGAACAACTATGTAAAGCTGCTGTACATTGACTTCAGTTCTGTGTTCAGTGCTGTGATACCATTACAACTGGTGGATAAGCTTGCAAAACTTGGGATAAACAAGCACCTAGGTAACTGGACTCTTGACTTTCTGATTGGTAGACCCCAACAGACATGCACTGGAAACAACACCTCTCAACGCATAGTCTTGAATACTGGTGTTTCCCAAGGTTGTGTGCTCAACTACTTGCTTTTCACTATCCTCACCCATGACTATACTGCCAAACATAACTCAAACCATTTTTAAAATTCGCTGATGATACCACAGTCATGGGTTTCATTACTGGTAGGGATGAACAAACTACAGGGATGAGATGAACACTTTTATTGCCTGATGTGACAGGAACAATTTGGACTTGAATGTTAATAAGACCAAAGAAATGATTATGGACTTCAGGAGAAAGGCAACAATTCACCAATCACTCACTATGAAAGGGGAAGTAGTAGAGAAAGCCAAAATAACCAAGTTCCTGGGCCTTCACATCTCTCCTGGTCTGTTAATACCAATCATATAGCTAAGAAGGCTCAACAGAGGCTTTACCTCCTAATAAAACTCAAAAAGGCCGGGTCTCACTGCCTGCTCTTACCATCTTTTACAGGGGAGCTATTGAGACCATCCTCACTAGCAACTGCATAGCATTGTTCGGCAACTGCACAGTTGCTGAGAAGAAATTACAGAGGGTGCTGAGGTTGGCTGAGAAAATCTTGGGCACAAACTTCCCTTCTATTGAGGAGCTTTTCTTTACAACAGCAAGAAAGAGAACATACAAAATACTAGCTGATTTGACCCAACCAGCTCACAACTGGTTCTCACAACTTGCATCTGGAAGGAGGTGCTACAGCTTCTGCTGCAGGACTACCAGATTCAGGAACAGTTTGCATCCTACAGCTGTGAGACTTAACTCGAACACTAACAATAATGCCTGATATAGTGAAGTCTCTTTTTTCATTTAATTATGCTGCTCTGAGCAATTACCACCAGTATTACTACTAAGCGATATGATGGCTATACTGAGTCATTTCTAAGGTTAACAAGTGCAATATGCTAACTAAGCAGCTGCTATTCACTAGTCTCTATTTATTCTCTATCTTAACAGTGAAAGGGTTTGGTGATAGGTATTTATTTATTTATTATTTATCTCTGGATAATGGGTATTCAATGTGCTTATGTAATGTGAACTACCTCTTTCATGTCATATGTATTATTTTATTTGTTTATTTATTTATTTATTGACATTTGTTGACCAGGAAATCCACTGGGTCAGAATAACCCATTTTCACTGGAGGCCCAGGGAGAAAAGCTCCAGTAACAAATTAAAAAATATTACAGCAAACAACTAAACAAAAATTATTATACAACAGGGTAAGATTTGCAGTAATAACTAAATTATTTATTTATTTATTTGTTTGTTTATTTTATTTTATATTTGTTAACTGGGAAATTCCAACTGGACCAGGTCCATTTTCAGTGGAGGCCCGGGGAGAAAAGCTCCAGTATCTAGTTGTACAAAGACATTACAGCAGGTATAATACACAAATAAGATGTAGTAAACAGGTTACAACATATATGGTGAACATAGTAATATAACAAGAAATAACTAAGAACTTGCCACATAAATTATGGTGTACAAAATAAGTAAAATGACAATGTCAGTTATACATTGGCAAGAGAAGAAAATATATTAAGTACATTCTACAGTTAAAAGTTCAACTTTTAAATGAAACAAGCATGCAGGTGATCAGAGATCAAGCAGGTGATCAGAGAGCAATTTGGGGCGTTAATAGCAGTATGGGTAGGGTTATGTGACAGAGGGACATAACCAGGTACTATGGAGATGTGATTTGAGGGAGTTTTTGAATTTAGTGATGGAGGGGACAGTGGACACAGAATGGAGTAGAGAGTTCCAATTTCTGGCAACGGTGTGGGAGTAGACTGTTTTCCGTTCATTATTATTGGCCTTGGTGATGGAGAGGAGAGATTTTTCACTATTTATGTCTTTATTTTATTTTATTTGTTTCCAGTTTGATAACCAGGGTGGTCCATTGGGCTCAAGGAGCCCATTTTCAGTGGAGGCCTGGGGAGAAAAAGCTCAGAAATTACAAAAATAAAAATTAAAAATAAAACATAGTTTATATAATATTTTAAACAAATGTAAAATGATACAGTGAGATGTAGCAAAAATACAGTGCATAAAAAAAGATAGAAAATTTGAGGACAGTTCATGATATACATACAATAATGTAAACAAATGTATAATGATGCAGTAAGATGTAGCAAAAATACAGTGCATTAAGAAGAAGATAGAAACTTGAGGATAGTTCATGATATACATACATAGTCAGTAGGATGGCCATTGGAAAGTGAAAAGAGTAGTAGGAATATATGCACAAAATGTGGAGAAAGGAGAGAGAGAGGCAGTTGAGCAGTAGAGAAAGAGACAATTGTTTACTGGAAAATTATTCAAGTGTAATAAGAGATAGGGAGATATACAGAGGAGAGACAGGCTAATGTTTAGTAGAGAAAAACAAATGTTGGACACATTTTTAGATAGTGTCATTTGTTAGTCAATTTTATATAGATTTAGAAGGAAGAAATATATAGGGAGAGAGAGTAGAGAAAATAAAGCTATGTATAGTATTTACATTATGTACATTAAAGCTTTAGAACTTAGGTTAGAATTGGTGAGGGGAAGCTGTTGGGAAAGAACAGCATGGTGTAGAAGTACTTAATGAAGTACATGTAGGAGGGAGTTTAGTAGGATTAGAGGGGGGTAGAGAGCAATTACATTTCCAACAGTTCCAGTACAGTTCCACTAGATCTGAGGTACCGGTTTGTAGTGTAGACAGTAAGTAGATTGGATATTGAGGGTTTTTTTCCTGGGTATTTGAGAATATTGTAGGCTGTACCCAGCTGGTGATAGTTAAGTAGCTGAGGTAACTCAAACCATTTTAGTTCTTTTAGTACAGCACAGTGATAGGTTCTATAGGTAGAGTTAGTAGAAAACTTGGCTATTTTACTGTAGCATGATTCAGGTTTGTTCAGGTCACACTTTCTGATTTGGGTGAAGATTGGTGCTGCGTATAACAGAGTTGAGAGGAGGTGGCTTAGTGCAAGAGTGACTCTTGCTTTTTGTGAGAGAAAGGACTTATGCCTGTATAGGGAGCCTAGTTTTTTGTGTACTAGTTTTATGGTATCTGAGATGTGAACATCAAAGTGGAGATTAATGCCAATTTCAATGCCCAGAAGTTTGGTGTGGTTAGAGGGGGAGATGGTGGTGCCGTCCTTAGATGTTATGGTAAAGGAGAGGGGGTGTTGTTCTATTAGGGGAGAATAGTAGCAATTTTGTCTTTTTGGGATTTAGAATTAGTTGGATATCTGAGATCCATTTTTCTACAGAGTTGAAGGTATCCTGAGTGAGTGTTTGTAGGGTGGTGGGAGATGAGGCGGAGCAGATCAAGGTTGAATCATCTGCATATTGAATGAGTGTGGCATGCTGTGTAGAGTTATTGAGGTTATTTGTGAATATAGAAAATAGTAGGTGGCACAGTATAGAGCCCTGTGAGACTCCTATGGTGGTTGGAAGTTGTAGAGTCAGATTTCCTTTCCACTGGACAGATTGTTGTCTGTCAGAAAGGTGGCTTCTGAACCAGGCTATAGTAGGATAAGGATAGTGATGTTAGTGAGTCTAGTAAGATGCAGTGGGAGGCCATATCAAATGTTTTTGAGAGGTCTAGGAAAATGGCTGATACATATTTATTATCATTCTTGTGAAGGTTTATGTGATTAGTGAAGGACAGAAAGGCAGTGGTAGTGCTGTGATGTGGACGGAAACTGTGTTGTGTGGTAGATAGGAGATAGTGTGTGTTAAGAAATGTCATCACCTGCAAGTGGATGCATTTATCAAGAATTTTAGATAGGGAGCACAGGATGGCAATAGGTTAGTAGTTTGAAAAGTCATAGGAGTTACCTCCTTTATAGAGAGGAATTATGTGAGATACTTTCCAGAGTTTGGGTATGTAGGATTCTTGTATGGAGTGGTTGATTAAGATGGAGATAGGATAAAATAGGGAGTCACTAGCCATTTTTAAATATGCAGCAGGTATGTTTTAAGCTGCTAGTGTGGTTGGTTTGAGTTTTAGGAGGAGTTTTTTGATAGCTGAGTTGGGCACAGGTGATAGGTTGAAAGAGGGGGTACTGTGGGATAGGTTGGTTTGCGATTGAGGTAGGCTATTTTTGGTTATTTGACTGGACAGGGTTAAGATGGACTTAGTAAAATGGTTATTAAATTTAGAAGCTATGTCTAGGGTATTGTCTGTAGAGTTGGGTGCTGGAGTTGTGGTTTTGCCTGGCTTTAGCAGGGAGTTAATGGTATGCCAGAATTTTTGTGGATTCTTTGAATATTTACTTTGGGCACTAAGAAAATAATGTTGTTTGTTTATTTTGGATTCAACCTTGGCCTTGTTTCTAAGCTGTTGATAGTATTGCCTGGATCTAGGGCTATTGTCAGTTTTCCAGATTTTCCAGGCTTTATCTCTGGCTTTTAGTAAGGCTCTAGTGTCCTTACTTAGCCAGGGTGTCTAGTTGGCCTTAACTCTGATCTTTCTGCTGGGAGCAAGACTGTTAAGAATGTTAGAGAAGGTAGTATTGAAGTATTCTACTGCATGGTCTAACTCTAGTGTCCGTAGTGGTTCCCAGTTGCAGTGGCTTAATACTGTATTTAGGTATTGTGGGGTAAGGTTACGGTAGTCTAGTACTATTTTGTATACAACTGGTTTGGGGCAATTCGAGTGTTTGTGGAGTAGGAAGGTGGGGAGATGATCACTTAGATCATCTGGGAGAGGAGAGACAACTAAAAGGTTTTTATTAAATTCTTATTTTGGAAATTAGAGCTGTTTTCACTGGTCTTTTGTGTGGTTTCAGAATACTGTATAGTTTTGCTTGGGATAGTTGGTCAGTGTCCAGTCCAGTATAGATTCCCTTTTTTTTGTTTTTTCGTCTATTCTAGTTGGTTCTTCAATTAGTTGAGAGAACCCATATAAGTTGATATGTGTAGAGGGGCTGCTGGAGTTACAGGCTGTCCAGTCGATGTTAAGGTCACCTAGTAGGATTGTTTCCTGTGGTAGGTTGTCCTTTGTCCAGTGTAGGATGTCTTCTATTATGAGTGAGCTATTGCCTGGAGGTATATAGCAGCATATCATATTGATCTTCTTGGTGTTTCTTAAGGAGAGGATAGAAAATAGGACTTCAGCATTCTGAAAAGTAGGTGGTGTGGTGTGCAGGGGTTGGTGGTTAAGGGTGTTTTTAAAGAGAATGGCTAGTCCTCCTCCTTTCCTGGTTGTTCTATCAAATCTAAGTGTATTAGTACCTGGGGGGAGAAAGTCTTCATCTTGGATACTGGGTTTAAGCCAGGTCTCTGTAATGGTGAGTATATCAGGGTTGTAGTGGGCTATGAATGCATGTAGGCAGCATTTCTTAGTGATAGAAATATGCAGAGTACAATGTTATTATGCAGTGAAAATAAATGACAATAGAACTTGTACAGTATATAAAGGGATACCTTGTTGAAGACATTCAATATAAACAATCATGACATGCAGTATATTCTGTGCAATACAAAGGAGATTATACTTTTGCCTTGTGGAAGTTTCTTAAGGATTAAATATTGATTAGTATATATACTTTGTTTAAGAGAAAGGCACAGAAGTACAGTTGGTTTACTAGCATTTCAGTTGAACTAAAAATGAGGTATTCTAGTCAGTAAACTCATTGGTGCTGGTTTATGTTATTCTCTGATACCACTGTATCTATGTTATCTCCACTGCATTTCTCTTGCGAGCTGACTTTTGTAATTTTGTTTAGGCTGGTCTTATGTGGTCCTAAATGACAATAAAGTTTCTTTGAATTTTATTTTTGACTCTAACTGTAGCATGTTGGCTCAAGATATATCACAAAATAGTATAGTTGTCATTAAGACATAATTGTCAGATGATATGGCCCATAAGCTGTATTTATATTTTGTATAATAAAAAAAATTGAGGGTAGCAGGTGTACAGTCAAGATGATGTATCATTCCCAATGTCCTGTTATCCATATGTATTGATGATATAACTCAATGGCTATGTGTGGGCCACTATGTCTATCATACAGTGTCATTAGGTTACGTCAGTGTATTGCATGGCATGTAATACACAGTTTATTCAACAAAACACTGTTATTACTTTTTCAATTATGAAATAGCATCAGTATGCATGCAAAACACATGTACATAGCCAGCAGACATACTGTATGTATTACCCAGTATTTAAACATACAGCAGTATTGACATAGGTAAGATGTTTCAAGAAGCTTTGTTGATAATGAAGATATTTGCAGTCATCCAAAATCAAAACACTGTAGGTGTTAATGCACCATGTACACACTAGATATGTAAAAAGCTATACTGCATAACTTAACAAGCAAGTATCTCCCATGTGTTTTTAAATATGAAGTACAGAATTAGAAAAATAATATCTAATATGACCTAAACAAAGAATCAAAATCACATATTTCATTGAAACACTGACATTAGCCTATTGCTTAACATTTTGAGCTAAATGACAGCATACTTCCATCCATCATACTGAAGTACTGTGGAATGTTTTTAGAATCTTGCGGATAAGTGAAACATGCATAATCATCTGAGACCTATGAGCTATAACTGTTAATGCACCATGCACATACTAGATGTGTAAAAAATTGTAATGGATAACTTACCATACAAGTGTACATCTCACAAATCTGTTATGACAGGGGAACTATGGAACTGGCAAAATTCCTCTTAATTAGTTTTCGCTGAGATTCAAACTTGCACATATGCATAAAACATTCAGTTTAGCACATTACTTCGCATTTTGAGGTAATAGACTGCACACTTCTTTTACTGTAAAAATGTGTGGAATAAAAACAGATCCTCCTTATAACATTAGTTTGAGTCAGGGTTTAACTGTCTTTTATTTACATTATTTTTGACAAACTCATACATGTGGCATGGTGATCTGCATTGGTCTTACATTCATGAGGGTAAGTGCAACAAACATGGATATTATGATAATGTACTCTCTATAATGTAGAGCTTAATAATGTATGTATGTATTACTCAGAATTTACACATACAGAAGCATCCTACGTGATGCTTCTCGAAACATTATGGATAATGCAGAAATGAGAAGTCAGTCACATCCTAAGAACTTCAGGCACCAGTGAACCATGGTCACGATAGATGTGTAAAAAGTTATACTGTGATGTATAAGTTACCAAACAAACATGTCTTCCATATGTTTTGTTCAACATTTATGTTCAATATTATCAACATAACCTCCACTATTTAAAAAAAAAATAAAGTAATCTGGGATTTGAAGCTACACATATGAGATAAACAGTAATTTTGACTCACTGTTTAAAAATTTGTGCTGACAGAACACTTCATTACTGTTTCTGAAAGGAAAGTTTATGGAATATCATTCGCAGTTACATGAGTGATGTACATATGAATGTACAGTCATAATTAAAGTTTATTCATACTGTGTACACAGGCCCAGTATTTTTGCAGTTAACTTCGGAACTGTAATGTTAACTACATTTGCATTACTATTGTCTGTACAGACACCCAATGTATAAAACTGAAACAGTCTAATAAACAGATATATCTAACAAATACATTTATTATAAAGTAATAAAGTGGGTGCTCAGGTATGGATTATGAAACTGACTATAAGCATCTGCTGGCTAGTGTCAGATCTCTATGACCCTTCAGTGAAGATCCTCTACATCCCTCCAATGCAAGTCATAATAGCAGTCCCAGACTTGCACTGCAGTCCAGTAGATCACAGTCCAATTGCAGTTCCATATCTTGATCATTGTGAAGTTCCTGGAGCATCCTTACATCATCTGCTTATGTCCAGCATTGACAGTAAGCATATGGGTGGTCTACCACTTGGTCCATTTTGGTGCTGGACATGCTGAAGCCTTCTCTCAGATGACATCCTTAGTATTGATGTTGAAACTGATATGAAAATGCCTTCAGAAAAATGCTAACTGTATGATTGTAAATAACTCCATGTTATGGTTACTAAAGGAATTTTGTACTTCACCTATTACACCTAAACATATGGTTTGTTACCCATTAAATATTATTATTAGCTATCGTAACTTTATTTTCATGCACCCTAAGTATAGGGAATGGAATTTTATTATATTCCCTACAATGTATACTCAGGGTATGCTTTTGTCATCTACTTCTGAAGGAACTCATTTAGCTATAGATAATGATCTAAAGTACTGGTATCAGTTGATATCTGATAATAAAGTTAAAAATCTAGATTTCTTAAAACACGAATTTGATCTAAGAGAAACTTGCTGGTTAGAGGTTCAGACCTTTAGACAACATCTCATTGATAGAATAGATCTAATGTCTATAACAATTAAAGAATCTATTCCAACACTGATTGATTACTTGATATTAAATTTACAACATAAAGTTTCTGATAAAGGTAAACTTTCATACATACATAAAATTATCAGACAAGAAACTTTTACAGTGTAGATACATACTGGAATTATTTCACTTCTATTAATGGGGACCCACCAAATCAACAAGATAAACAATATATATTGAATCTGCCTATAGAACTACGCCTTCCATTGTCTGGAGACTTTATACATGGAAATTTTACATAGATCTTTTATACACCTTTGATGATGAATAAAATAAATAATAAAGATAATCTATGTAAGAGATGTAATGTAGAAATTAATGCTGACTGGGCTCATATGTTTTATGACTGTATAAAATTGAAAGAATACTGGAAGTCAGTTAATGGATTTTTGCAGGCTCTTTTACAGATAATTTCATTATTTCTAAATCTCTTATATTATTCAACACACCTGTACCTCAAAGTGTTAAAAAGGTTAAGCTTCCCTTGTTATGGTCTATTCTAGCAGTGGCTAGGAAAATAATAACCAGAAATTGGATTTCAGATACACCTCCTTCGTTCAATGAATTTAAAAATGTTATGAATATAGTGTGCCATATGGAAATAAACACAATTAGGTCAAGAACAACTAGAAAAACATCTTATTATATTGTATGGGATAATTTACAAAATTTGTTAAAAAAATCCTAACTTCAATAGCATGGAAATTTAGTTTAATTAATTGATCTGATTGTAGTGGATGTCTTTGTAAATACTTTAGTTGTTTTATTGAATGTTATAATCATATCTATTTTTAATTACTTGTATAAAATTGTTATGATATTTCTCTTGTATGTTAAAACAATAAACCTGTTTTGAAAAAAAAGAAAAATGCTAACTGAAGTCCCATTCAGTTCACAGGTAGCAATGGCATGTAAATGTATCAATATTACATTTTAAAGCTGGCACATATATGGTGTTAGCAGACTCTCTGAGGGCATTGGACACATGTCATAGATATTCCCAGTTACTAATAACTAAAGGGCCATTGTACTCAGCACCTCACAGTCATGCCGAGCTATTAGGTAATGTGCCAAATTTTAAGAACTTACATGGATGTTCGCAAATAGGAGTCCAAAACATTGAATGTTAATAAACCTCATTAATTATGTATGATGCAAATGGCACTTAAAAGCTGTGTGCAAATAGCTAAACTCACTTTAAGGTATGGCTGATGTACAGCTAGCTTCAAAGGTATGCCGCCACCTGCTGGCTTTGTTGTAGTGGAATAGATTATTGTTATCACATGCTTATTTTATCATTAATCAGTATAAATCAACTTATACATGTTATCAATGCCTCTTTTAGCTAAATTGTGTGCATTGCAATCTGTCAGTGACATCAAGGGGGTGTAGAATTGAACAATATGCATAATGATGGGTGAAAGAGCATTAGTAACAAGGACATTTTCCACATGTACAGTTTTATAGATAAAAAGAAACAGCCCTGGGGAACAGCAGATACGAATTGAATTAAAATATATCTGTAGTGATTTCTGATTAACCTGTAATATCTGTGATATGTTTATGAAAACCAACAAGTTCCGATGGTTTCTGCAAGTTGTTTGTTCACTGACTAGTTTGTGGATACCCTTTGTTGATTAGAACTATATGTACTATAAATATGGCCACAATAAACATATATATCCATAGTCATTTCTGATGAATCTGTATTGTCTGTGGTATGTTTACATAAAACTGATGAGTTCCAGAGATTTCCTTAAGTTGTGTGTTCACTGACTAGCTTACTGATACTCTCTGATGCTTAGTAATATAACAGAAGTTGTGCTGTGAGTGGTCACAATGGATCCAGGGAGGCTTATTGGCAACATTGCTCTGACATGATCCTCCATAAAGCTAACAGAATACACTGCTATAGGAGAGCAAGGAATGCCACTGGACGTGGACCACCCTTGCATGCCCAGTCTGAGATAATGGTGCTCCTGGCATCACATGGGCATTTAGAATCACCATATAGCTGAAACACCTGATGTTCATAAGGGTCATTTACATGTATCCCAAATGCCTCTGATACAAGAGGTTTGAGAGGTCACTCAGTGGAAGTTCTAGTTTGGCTGGAGTTTTAATTTAGTTTTTACTGATTGTTTTTTCTGTGTGACCTTCTCACTCATTGCTTTAGTTTGCTATTTGGGATATTTTGCAGTCACCCTAATGATAATGGACATCAGCTGGGTATAACAGCCCTGTGCTTCTTATGCTTAGTCAACCACTTTGCTTGTGCTGTGGAGGTCATAACAAGGTTGAAAAATGCATATCCACAGCTAGTGGGGTTTGGCTTTATTGGCCTGAAATTTTCCATTGAAACAACTTGAAAAGAAATAAGTCATGGGCATTCAGAGCTGCCATATAGCTGAAACACCTGATGTTCATAAGGGTCATTTACATGTATCCCATATGCCTCTGATACAAGAGGTTTGAGAGGTCACTCAGTGGAAGTTCTAGCTTGGATGTTTTCATTTAGTTTTTACTAGTGATGACCATCAGAAAACTGGGGGAGATATTGAAGCCAATGTTCCAGGAAGTATATGTATGGTCCACATTCCAAAACATTACAGAATACTTATTATCTGTATTTTACAAATCTTAATGTATTGTTAAATTTGTGTTCCAACAGCAGAAGTACTCCATGGATATGGAAACATGGATGCACAAAGTAAGTGTTATGGCTTATTATATTACCAAAACAGTACATGCATAACACTCTCAGCAGCATGTGTGATGTTTTTGTTTTTCAGTTGCATAGGTCCTCAACATCTATACAATAGCAGCAGCACATGTTTCATAAGTGCCAAAATATACACTTCATATAATCCATAGCTTTCTGTGTCTTTGCCTCTTGGTATGGCAGTAGAGTATATTCACATGTTGATTTCTTCCTGTCATTGTAACCTACAGATACATCATTGCAAGACATGGGCCTTGTAGCAGCACATAGATGCAGACCATGTATGGCTTGTAATCTTGTTTATAGGATGCAGCTCTTTCTACCACACCTGTGAAATATGATATTCATGTTGCCGTGTTCCATACACAGGTACCTCTGGATGATATGTGCATTATTTGTCATGTAAGTGTTTCCATATCCTGTTAATGATTGTCATAGTTGTTCTGTGCTACTGCCTGCAGTTGTGACTGTGGAGCATACTCACATGTTGATGTCTATATGTTCTGTTATACTATAGGATCATTATGCCAGATGATATGGATATGATCCCCAGACAGGGAGAACATAGCTGGTAAGACATTGCATCTGTTTACTACATGACACTGTTGATAATCCCATCTGTTCCCTTCATGACTACAGTGTTCTTCTTCACCTTCCTAGGATACCAGCAATCTGTACATTAGCCTCAGCCATCTAGTAGGTGTTTATATTTTCTCCTGTGGTGTTTATATGATCTCCTGTGGTTAAATAATGATGTTGCTATGTATATGTTTCCCCATGACAGCTGTATTTCAGCACTCCCCTCCAGCAGTGGAATCACAAAAGAACATGGTAGGTTTTAGTTTTTTTTATTAGTCTCATTTGTCATATGTGTTAAATATGTAATATACTTGTCATCTATGTTATATACAGTCTCTGAACCATGCACAGCCAAGATGTCCTGGTAAGACCAAACCCTCATTAACTTTGGAGTTATATAGTTGTCCCATATTTCATTATTCAGCTGCATCATTTGATTTGTGTGGATGCATGTGACTTCTGTCATCTTTCTCTTCTTGAAGCCCACCTACTGCCTGTTTCCTCCAGAAGCCCTTTCACTTATCCTGAGGTGGGTTTTGATTTGCCTCACTGTGATAGCATAGCCCATGGCAAGTAGGCCACTGAATTGATTTTACTGTCTGACCCAGAAGTGACAGCCATGTGTGTAAGCACTCTGCTTGACATGTATGGGCAGTTTATTCCAGAGTCTGGGAAGTCTTTGGGTCAGAAACCTATCCCTCCAGCATGTTTTGTTTATTGTGATGACAAGGTTTATATCCCGGGAGCATGTGGCTCTGAGGGATTGGGATTTCTTTAAGTGTAGCGTGTCCAACAGCTCTGGGTTTGACATCTGCTTTAGGCCTGTGATTTTTAGTGAAGTATTTCTGTGGCCTTTCCAGTTGTTGCAGATGTATTGAGAGGTACATACCAAACAGGGCATTGTATTCTATAATGGGTCTAATGAGGGATGAGTACAGTGGGACAATGACCTCCTTTTTTTCTGGATGAAAAGCCCATAGTGATGAGGTGTGCCACAAAGAAGGATTTCCTGACTGTTGTGGCAATGTGGTTATTGAAGGTGAGACCACTGTCCACCTGTGTCCCTAAGTCTCTTATCACACTTTCAGTGTTTAGTGTACTGCAACCTATGTGGTAATTCACAGGTACATATTGTTTCCCAAAGGGGATAACTATACATTTCTTGGCATTGAGCTTGAGCCCATGGCTCTGGCACCAAGCATCTGTTTCTGTAAGCCCTTTTGTAGAGTATCCACATCATTTGGTGATTCAATAATGGCTCCCAGTTTGCAGTCATCTGCGAACTTTGTTAACCAGAGTCCCTTAATATTGGCCTGTACTTCAAAGAAGTAGATGCCAAACAAAAGTGGTCCCAGGACTGAACCCTGAGGTACTCAACTTGTCACTTTTCTGGAGCTGGATTTGGAGTCAGCTACTTTTACAGTGTGGGTTCTGCCAGTAAGCCAGTTGGCAACCCAGCGAGTGACATAGGGATTAATGCCCAGCTTAGTAAGTCTATCTATGATTCCAGAGTGAGGGATGGTGTCAAAGGCTTTGGCAAGGTCCAGATAGGCTGTGTGGACTGCCTTACCCTCATCCACGGCTCTGGAGACTGATTTGAAGAAGTCAGTTAGGTTCAGGAGACAAGATCGGCCCATCACGAACCCAAACTGGGTGGGGTCCAGTGTTTGAAGGTTGCCAATGTCTTTGTTTATAAGTTCCATGTTAATACGCTCCATGGCCTTGCAGATCAGGCTCGTCAGACTGATGGGGCGGTAGTTCCCAGGATCCAAGGTGGATCCCCCCTTGTGGAGTAGGATAACGGTAGCTATGCACCACTCAGTGGGCACGAAGCCTGAGGTGAGGCTATGATTAAACATGACACTTAGGTGGGGTGCCAGTTCATTTTGTAGTTCATGTAGTACACAGCCCGGGATATCATCTGGTCCCATGGATGCTGTATTCTTAGCTTTGGAGAGTGCATTTTTTTACCTGTGTAGCCATTATCACCGGAATTTGGCAATCTTCTGGTATTGAAATGGGCTGTTTAGGGGGTGAGAGGAGGAGGAGTTGGCACTGAATTGATCTGCCAGGATATTAGCAATATCCTTGAGATCAGTATATTTTATGCCATTCTGTTGTAGCTCAGAGCAGATCTGAGCATTGCCATTTATATTCATGACATAGTTATAGAATGCTTTGTGGTTGTCTTTGGAATCTTTGGCAATTTTATTTTCATAACTAGCTTTGGAGGATTTTATTAGGGATCTCAGCTTCTTACTGAGGATGGTAAGGGAATTTTTTGCAACCTGGGATTTTCCTTTTTTCTGCAATAGCTTCTTCCATTTGTTGTAAAGTTTGTTTATGGCAGGGGACCACCAGATTGGCTTCCTTTTTTTGGTTGAGAGCATCTTGGTTCTATTTGGGATGGCACGATTCATGCATGAGTGGATGTACTTGTACAGTGCCTTAGTGTAGGATTCAGCAGTCAAACTTTCAGTTCCTGTCTGCATGGGTGTCATGAAGTTTGTCAATTCTGACTTGAGTAGCATGAAGTTGGCTTTGGAGAAGTTTTTTATGGAGGTTTCCTTACTGGGGGATGAAGGTGGGATGTGGATGTTAAGGGTGATTAGCTTATTGTCAGACCTGATCAACGAGGGGGGTGACCATAGGTGTGGAGCATCGATTTCCCATGTTGGTAATGACCAGGTCTAGGATATTGGAGCCCCTGGTGGGACTATGGACTAGTTGATCCAGGGCATTGGAGCTTATGATTTCCAAGAACCGTTGCACAAAGGTGCTGGTACATGAGTAGTTTTCCCAGTTAATAATAGGGTAGTTGAAATCACCCAGTATTAGGATGTTTGGTTGTATCTTAATATTTTGCAGTATATTTAGAAAGGTGTAGTGAGAATTTTGGGGCATAGTGGGGGATCTGTAGCAAGCTACAAATTGGATTGCAGTCTTACCTAGTGTTAGTTATACTTATAGAATTTCAGATGCATTGTGTTGGGCAAATAGCCTGGTGGTGTGAATATCCTTGGTGAATATGGACACTCCTCCACCTTTAGTGTTTCGGTCCTGGTTTGGTGGCAAAAAAGCGTGTAAGAGTTGTAGCCTGGTATTGCAGGGGTGCTCTCTGGAATCTTGAACCAGGTCTCAGTTACTGCACAGATATTGATATTCTCCATTTTTAGGAGTGCCTCAAGGGAGTGCATTTTGAGGTTTAGACTTCTAGCATTGAGTGGCATTACCTTCAAAATGTGCATGCTTGTACCTGTTACGGTGGTGGTTTTGTCCTTTGAACTTTGCCTAAAAAGGCACTATAGGGGTGGCAAAAGCCTAAGCCAGTAATTGAATCCCAGGGGTGACAGGTGCAGACCATCTCTGGCAAAGCATCATGGTCTGTCGATCATGTCATCCCAGGCAGACAGATACTGGATCCCCTTTGAATGACACCAGAAGCTTAGCCAATTGTTGAAGTCAATCATTTTGTCCTTATATTGTGGTATAATTCGGGGTGAAGGCAGGATGCTACTCAGGGCTAGGGTCATACCTGACTGGGCCACATGATCCGAGAGCTCTTCCATGTCTATTATCATGTAGTTTAGGGAGGTACATCTCAGGTCATTCACTCCAACATGGACAATAACAGAGTCATATCTGTACTTGTTGTGGAGTGACTTGAGTGCATGCGTTATATGGCATATCCTGGCACCCGACAGGCAGCTGACTGTAATTTTCTCCTTGTTCAGCCTGGTGAGTGGGACATCAGTGTGCCTGACTATAGAGTCACCTATGACTAAAGTGTTAGGTATGTTGTCTTGCCTTAGGGGCTGTTGCTGGGTGGCACACTGGTGTTGTGAGCTATGTGACACTTTGGTTGTGATTGGTGTTTGTTTGCGTTTCAGCTTTGGAGGTCCTTGTTGCTTGGGCAGGTTACAGTTAAGGGCCTCCACATATGTGAATTTAATGATGCTATGTGTGGGTGTTAGTAGTGTGGATTTAGAAGGGTTATGTGTTGCTTGAGGTTTAGTGTGGGTGTTAACCTTCTCCTCTTGACTGTCTAGCACAATCTTGTGTGGAGAGAGCTTTGCTTCTAGTTTGGCTAAGTAACTGCATCTCTCACAGGTTGTAGTGTTGGGTGGTAGGAGGCTCCTACCACCCAACACTACAACCTGTGAGAGATGTTGTTGTCAGTGTACATGATGCAATTGCTGCATTGCCCCATTATGCCCAGATTCACCAGGTGGACAGGGGAAATCACTGGAAGCTGACCCTTGGACATGCTTGGTTTGGTGCTTTTTTTAAAGCTGTTTTCCCTTTCCTTAGCAAGGTACTTTGCAATTATAGGCTGTTTAATGCCTATGATTAATTTCTCCTTATTAACAAGGAGAGTTGAGTACTTGTATCAGTTTAAGTCTTCCTAGTGCTTTCCAGCAGGTATTAGAGCAAGTGCTAATCACAGTGATGCTTAAAGGTAAGATGAAAAAAATGGTTTATCCTAAACACTGCAGTGTGCACTAGATAAGTTAGATGTGAAAGTAGGTAAATTAAGTTTTAACTGTCTAAAAAGTTAAGTTTTAGTGGAGAGTCACTATTTTTAAAACAGCAAGATAGGTTGAAAGGGGGTGGTCACTTTTGTATTCTGGTACTATGGAATACAGTAGGATGGCCAATACATTTAAATAGTTGAAGGGGAGTGATTTCACAAAATTATAATTTTGTGCTTACTTACACAAGCCAGTGAAAGCAGAGAGGAAATGAGATATATGGTCAAATTAACATAAGAGACATGCAACTTGAAAGACAGCGGTGTTTAAGAACACAACACTAAGCAGGTGGGAGGGAGGGAAAAAAATCTGCCCCACTCACAAGAGACAGAGCTGTGGTCTCTTTTTGGCTGATACATTCCTATACATGTCATGGCCATAGATATCTTTTGATAGTGGCTGTATGATGGGAAACATTCCATGCTATTTATCAGTATGATGATATCCTACCTGTTCAATGACAACTTCTGTTGTGCACACCTCCTGCACCCCACACAATTGCCTGTGTAAGTGTGGTTTGTCATGATTTAAAAGTGTGTGGCAGATGCTGCCATGTTGCCCAAGTGAGGACATATGGCTGCTTCCTTTGTCATCCACCCTTATTTCGTCCCCCCCCTGTGTCATCCTAGTCATGCTCTGCAGCAGTGATATGTCATCTTAAGTCATTTGGGGTTCTTGGTTAGGTCACCCACACATGCAGCTGGAAAGCCAGTATGTTTTGCTGTTAACATGTTAACAACCACTATATTTTGCTGTTAATATGCTGTGTTTCATGGCACACACAGTAGTTATCAGTGGTGCCTTTTCTGGTGTGTATTGCAGTGCACCCCTAGATATGTCCAGATACATGAGTCTGGATTTCAGCATGCCATACACATGCCCAATTGCATTTTATATCATGCTGTGTGATTTACTGTATGTGTTCTCAGCAGAGCTTGAAGGGGCTCTGTATTGATTCAATACCCACAGGTACAATGGAAGACCACAGTCACCTGGCTTGGGGAAGAACACACATGTTTCCCTCATTCTTACTGTTGACAGGTGTGGCTTCTGATTACATCATAGCTGTGGTACTTACCAAGTAGTAGACCCTTAGGCCTTTCACTGTGTTGAAAAGGAGCCCTCAGATCACATTGGCTCCATATAGCAGCAACATGGGCACTACCATAGTGTGACTCCATGATATTTGTAATGAGGCCATCTATACCATCTATAGAGTACACCACCTGGCAAGTGAGCAATGGCCATGTAAGTACAGGTTTGCATCAGGTATAGCAGCAATTTTAATAGGAATGTGGGTGCAGTCTATTGCACTTATAACACACAGGAAGTTGGCTGTTGCATGTTCCCTTGTTGACTGTAGATGGGAAGTACACATCCACCTTATTGCACATTGCTGCCAGGAAATGTAAAACGATGCAATTGGCAGCTATCTGGGGCACTCCTACTCTATCCCTCATATGCTGCTGAAATGTCTCAGAGGCCAGTTTACCTACAGCCAGACAAACTTTGGTTTCTACAGATATGGGGTTACCTTGCAAAGTACCTGCATACATGTGTGGGGCACACATATCACACAAAGCTTGCACCAGTTCCCTGTCTAATCGGTACCTGTCAGTTATTGCCTGATCAGACAGCTGGATTACATGTAGTCTGACTCAGCATCTAGGTGGCTGCCTTCTAGGATGCGTTTGCATATTTTCCTTTATGGTTTGCAGTACCCCAGCATGCTGTAATTCATTAAATGCTGGTTGCATTGTTTTTTTTTTGTTTTTTTTAAAGTAATGCTGGATCCCTGTGCCAGATTCCATAATGATCTGATATCTCTATTGTTGTATAAATACAGCAGATATGGCCTCCACTGAGTGTTTTTATAAAGAGTTGCTGATGAAGTACTTTGCATATTTAAGCTATGTTGGGTGAACATGCTGTCGTCTGGAACCCGACGGGCATGAACGGAGTCAGTAAATATCCTACCCTGAATTAGATAGTTACTTAGTTGTGTTTTAGCATATATTATGGATTCTTGTAAACAGCTGGTGCACTGAAGCCTTCTTTCAGTGGGCTGCACCATCCAAAACTTTCTTTTGAAATCCAGCCTCATGTATCTGCACTGGAAGAAGTAAAACCCCCTCAGTATCTACTCTCATGTCTTCTATTAGTATACCCACATTACTTTCTGTCCTTTTGTACTTATTTACATCTCTGTGGGTTGTTTGTATTTTAAAAAGTTCTGCTTCCTTATATGGAATAGGTAAATGTCTCAGATAATAAAGGCCTGTTGGAGTTGTCATGAAGTCATGAATCTTGCTTTTTTTTTCAAGTTGACAATTGATTTACTCTGGCCTGTCCTTGCTCCAGTATACGCTTTATCTTCTTTAGTATCTTATTAAGCATATTCCTGTTTGCTATCTTAAACAAATCTTACCTTATTCTTCAATAGTTTACATTAGCATGGCCTTTGCTACATCTCACTGCCTCTGTCTTTTATTCATTATTTATCAAGCCACAGTTCCTTTCAAATTAATTCAATTTACTTAAAACACTAACAGCCACTATTTCAATGTATTCCACCAAAAGAATGCCATCACTTGAAAAAAAATTCATAATAAGGACCTTTCTTTCCTTTATTGGTTATCATTTTTTTTTTCAATTCTCACAATGCCTTTCCTGCCAACTCCTTATTAAGTATAACAAATAGCCCTGTTGAGACAAGGCATCCTTGTTTTTATCCCCACTCCTAATATTAGATTTTAATGGTGCCTCTTTATTAACCATTATATCTATACTAAGAATATTCCAACTTTTCAGCTCACCTTCACAACATCTTTTTTCAAGAAGTAAGTATGATAAATGTTCATTCCAGTGAAACAAAATCCTTTCTTATTCAAATAGTATAGCTCCTCTCCTTTCAGCTTCACTGTTACATTATCATTTTAAAATGTGTGAGAGGGTTATGTATTTATTTATTTATTTGTTTATTTATTAGCTTAATTTGTTTGTTAACAAGGTTGGAGTTCTACTCCACAGAGAATCTTTAGCCATGATCCAGGCCCTGTAGATGGCAGCAGCATTTATATTGGCATTTAACAAGTAAAAGTTGAAATATAATACAATCTAACACATTAATAGATGTCTTACATGAGGAACAGCATTAAGCCGTACAAAGCTGAGTTGTGTTTTAATGTACATATCCAAGTAGTCAAAAAGGTCTGGTAGTGAGGTAAGCTAAAATGCATATATGGATATGGAATATATATAATAAGAAGAATATAAAATAGCATATCATAACTGTGGCTGTAGTTCCATCTACATGACATGTAATATAGGAAACTGCATAGTATGTTTTTTGATGCAGACAATATAAAGTCTACTAAACTTTCAAACTGCATCAAGATGTTTATGCTGGTCCCAGACTACTACTTGGGTGCTTCAGGAGTGACCTTTTGAATTTAATGAAATTAATGAGCCTTCAAATCTTTTAGGGTATTGAATTCCAGGTTACAGGACAGGAGCTCATTTTGAAAATGCTTTTCCCTTCTCTGCCTTAAAGAAGGATAGTCTTACAGATATGATAGAATTATCTCAGTATTAGTAGAGGGCATAATTTGTTTCTCAGAGTTGGAGCTTTGCAGCTATAGGAGGCAGCAATTTAAGGGGGTTAGCAGGAAAACTGCCCTAGCACTAGTAATAGCCATTTACCTTTTTAGTGTGTTATAGTGGTGCTGTCGGTTTCTTTCAGGGGTGTGAACCTGCAGATCTTATTTATTAACAATTTTAGATTGTAGGTGTCTTCTGATGTGTAAAAGAGAGACAGTAGTAAGCTGTTATCAGTTCAGGGGAGTATCATGACTCTAAACCCTTTCAGGCTTTTATGAGTAGTAAATTGAAGTACTTGTGTCGTACTGATAGCTGTGTTTGATTGATGTTTATGATATACATATAGAGTTAGTTAGTTAATTAGTTAGTTAGTTGACTGGACTAGTACACTGATCACAAAAGATCATTTGCAGGCACAGCCTGGATGCAGACTTTTACACACACACACACACACACACACACACACACACACACACACACACACACACACACACACACACACACACACACAAACATAACTAATTCATAAACACAGAATAATCACAGAAGACTCAAAGTCCAGCAGACGACTGAAACAAGGAGCAGATATTATTAACAAAGGATAAAAACAAAAGTGGGTTAATTTTAGTGGTAAATATAGGAGGTAAGCAGTAGGTAAGAACAGAGGACGGAAGTAGAATGTGATGTAGATGACGTGGGGAGTTAGGTGATGTGTCCTGATGACTCTGTGTGCTGGAAAATGTGAGGTAATCTTCAATGATGATATCTAAGTAACTTTGTTGCATTACACCTGGTAATGGATTGAATGTTTGGTCTGTTATGGTTAGGAATGGATTTCTTGTCACTTTTGATGAGATCCAGATATCAATGCTGTGTTTTTACAGACTATTACTTCATCCATTTTGGTTCACCAGTTACAAGGTTTATTAAAATCTTGTTGCAGTTTTTCCTGGTTTAATTACTATGATGCCATCTACACAGAATATACAGTTTAGATAAGGTAAGTGAAATGGTAAATTGGTAATAATTATTGAGAAAAATAAGCATCATTAAATGAATCCTTGTGGTACTCCTTTGGTAAAGCTACAATTTTCAGATGTGTTATGGGCATGTTTAATTGTAATGACTCCATTTAAAATGGTAAGATGATAACCAATTGAGGGCATTTGCAAATGACACTAAACTCAGCTACTGTTTTGGGTAGGCATGTTTGGTTGAGTAATTCAAAAGCCTGTTTTAGAAAAAATAAATATGGCTTCTGTCTTCTTTTTCCATTTGCTTCATAAATGTGATTAGCTGATGTATACTGCTGCTTGGATATTATAATAATTTATGAAGCCATGCTATTTATAACCTGGTGGGTCATATTTAGAAATGTATTGCATTAAAAAGCTGTGCAGCAGTTTTTTGAAGACTTTTTGCTGTTGAACATAGTATTGCAATTGGCATAAAGCTGATATAGGGTTTCTGGTCTGCCATAGGAATAACAACCTTCTTGATCCATTGGGTGATCAAGAGGTGGGGTTGTGGTGAGATTTCAGGATGTCTGCTGCACTTAGGTGTTGCATTGACACCTGCTATCATTTGATGATTTAGTAACTATGATGGGGTTTCAAGATGCCTGCAGCACTAAACTGTTACACTAATGTCTACTACAACTGTCATGCAATCTAGGATGTCACTTTATTTCTGAGATACAGGAGAATCATAAAACAGCTCTGTTTACCAAGTAGGTGCTTGGTCCACAGGTGATGTGTAGGATCCCTGCAGAAATCAGCTGTTACATTAATGTCTGCAACCGATGATATTCACTTGGGGATGCCACTATATACCTCAGCTACAAGGGCAATTCCTTGGATAGCATGCCTCCATGCACTGTACACACTCCCATTGTATATCCTTAAGTAAAAGGAAAAATAAGGAAGGAGTAGTTACTGACACATTTACAGCAGATATGAAAGCTGTCATATTTCTTAAATGTGGGATGTTGATATATATATTTTTATTTCATTAATTAATTAATCTGTAAATATTTCCCTTTCCAGTAAACTGATCACATTTGTCTACTTTTAGTCTCAGTCCAGAAATACCTTACAGGTACTAAAGAACCCCATAAAATAGAGAAGCAATTTAAATTCAAATCATACTTGAAATAATAAAGTAAATATTTGAAATACTGATAGATGAATATATAACATATGTAACATTTATGTAAAATACAGATATTACTCACCATCATTACACTTAAATATCAGTTAAATATCATCCTGGTTCAGCACTACTATAGTGTAAGACTTACATTAACAATGCTTAAAGTGTGTGCAACAACTGTGAAGCACCCTCTATACTGCTAAGTTAGCATCTGGCAGTATAGTAACACAGAACCAGAGTGTTATTTAATTGATATTTGAGAAGACATAACAGGAAAACATGAAACAAGTTCATTTCAACTCCAATTCTGACTGATGTTTGTGTTACACTCACTATAAATGTATTTGGGAACCAGGTGCCTCCCTTAAACAGGGAATGCACAATGATGTAAAGCGATTCCCAACTGCATTATTGACTTTCAAAGCTGGTACTATGCTTCATGTTTTTTTTTTTTTTTTCATAGTTTATGTTTCTGAAGCAAGTACTACAGGGAGCAGATAACTCTCCATACACTACAAAGAATTAAAATTGGATTGTAAAGTTATGTGTTCTCAAGCTTTACTATCAAGGTGAATTTCTTGGCATCTGTATATCAAATACTTAATAAGCAAGTTACGATTAGAAACCCAAGCATTATCCTCTATAGCTCCTGGTATGTTCATTTAAACATTGCAATGTGGAGCACTTTCATTTCTTTTTCTCACGTGTTGCTGAGCCTCATTGTGAATCATATTCATGAAACTCATTATAGGACTTAAAAAAATCATTAAAAGTATGCAAATTTCAATAACCATTGTTATAGATAGATGTCAATATTTTTATTTGCTTGGATATAAATTTGCAGATCTTGTATGACTTTTTTGACACATGCCAGCTCTATTATGTGATACCTGTTACTTCCATCATTAACTCTATCTCTTCCTCTTAAAACAAATATTGAAAATCTGCAATATTTTATACTGAGTTTTTAACAAAGCATTTTTTATTATTTCTAGTAGCTTCTTTCCTCCTTGTTCATGTCAGGTTGCAAGTTTCCAGCACTTGTTTAGAATCTTGAATCAAACAGACATATAACACACTCCTTAAGTGAGTTAATAACAAATTATTATGCAATTAAGCAAAGTTATATAAACAGAACTTTAACTACAAACTAATGCCTATATTCTCATTTTCATGTGGCTCAGACTTGGAAAATATTGCAGTTTTCTTTCTCTCTGATGCGTCAGTAACTTGATGCCTGATACTAATATCATTATTTTCTGTCTGTACCATATTAATGCAAATATTAACAAATAAAACAAACCATTCATGGGATTCAATAAGCTCGGTGTAGGCTTTGTGTCAAGTGTACACAAAGTTTAAGTGTTTGCATGGTGAGCAGCAGTGCTTAATCAATATTAATGCCGAGGCTTGTCTTCAAACGTAAGCAAGCATGGTTTCATGATGGCCAGGAATCTATGTAAAGCAACATGGATAGTGACCTTAGTTACAGAATAGCAAAATGTGTTAGCGGGATTGTGCAGAATGCATCAAGGACCACCAAGGTTTTTCATATATGAATGTATTATGTTGCGGGGACAGGAAAGGACAATGTATGTGTACACTCTAGCATACTGGGTTAGCAGGATTATGCTGAATGCCACATGGACCTCCAGGGTTTTTCATATATTAATATATTATTTTGCGGGAACAGGACAGTGTATGTGTACACTCCACCATACTGGGGCTGTAGGGTTGCATGGAATGCCACTTGGACCACCAGGGTTTTTCATATATTAATGTATTATGTTGCAGGCACAGGACCATAAATATAGTGCAGAGTACTGCCGAATCCCATTCCAGGCAGTGTGTACAAGTTGTTTCAATATAAGGATACATGGACTGCCATTTATAAGAAACAGTTATTGGAAATGTGTTTATTGAATAGGGACACACAGATGAAGTTTAGTGATGAACACCAGAAAGGAAGACAGGTGAAACATTGTAATGTACAGCACATGAGGAAATGTAAAAGGAAGACAGGTGCAGCCTTAACACTAATCACCTCTCCACGTGGCACAGTACGGACTGCACAATGACAAATGTATATAATGTGACTGTCACACAAGGTGACATAACAGTGGAAGGATGCCTGTGTGATATAAGCATCCAGACATGAGCAATGTAGAGGACACTCAAGTCACTTCACAACAAGTACAAATATGACTCTGTCATTGTCCATGTTGGAGTGAATGACTTGAGACGTACCTCCCTGGACTACATGAAAACAGACATGGAAGAGCTCTCGGATCATGTGGCCCAGGCAGCTATGACCCCAACCCTGAGTAGCATCCTGCCTTCACCCCGAATGATACCACAATATAAGGACAAAATGATTGACTTCAACAATTGGCTAAGCTTCTGGTGTCATTCAAAAGGGATCCAGCATCTGTCTGCCTGGGACGACATGATCGACAGACCACGATGCTTTGCCAGAGATGGTCTGCAACTGTCACCCCTGGGATTCAGGTTACTAGCTAAGGCTTTTGCCACCCCTATAGTGCTTTTTTTAGGCAAAGTTCAAAGGTCAAAACCACCACTGTAACAGGTACAAGCATGCAAATACTGAAGGTAATGCCACTCAATGCTAGAAGTCTAAACCTCAAAATGCACTATCTCGAGGCACTCCTAAAAATGGAGAACATCTATATCTGTGCAGTAACTGAGACCTAGTTCAAGGCTGCAGAGAGCACCCCTGCAATATCAGGCTACAACTCTTACCACATATTTCGGCCACCAAACCAGGACCAAAACACTAAAGGTGGAGTGTCCATATTCAACAAGGATATTCACACCACTAGGCTAGTTGCCCAACACAATGCATCTGAAATTCTCCAGGTGCAACTAACACTAGGTAAGACTGCAACCCACCATGACCCAAGATTCTCACTACACCTTTCTAAACATACTGAAAAATATTAAGAAACAACCAAGCACCCTAATACTGGGTGATTTCAACTACCCTGCCATTAACTGGGTAAACTACTCATGTACCAACACCTTTGCCCAACGGTTCTTGGAATTCATATATTCTAATGCCCTGGATCAACTAATCCATAGTCCCACCAGGGGCTCCAATATTCTAGACCTGGTCAGTGCCAACATGGGAAATCAATGCTCCACACCTATGGTCACCCCCCTCGTTGGTCAGGTCTGACAATAAGCTAATCACCCTTAACATCCACATCACAGCCCCACCCCCAGTAAAGAAACCTCCATAAAAAACTTATCCAAATCCAACTTCATGCTTCTCAAGTCAGACGTGACAAACTTCATGACACCCATGCAGACAGGAACTGAAAGTTCGACTTCTGAATCCTACACTAAGGCACTGTACGAGCACATCCACTCATGCATGAATCGTGTCATCCAAAATAGAACCAAGATGCTCTCCTCCAAAAAGAGGAAGTCAATTTTGTGGTCCCCTGCCATAAACAAACTTTACAACAAAAGAAAGAAACTGTTGCAGAAAAGAGGAAAATCCCAGGATGCAAAAAAACTCCCTTACCAGCTTCAGTAAGAATCTGAGATCCCACATAAAATCCTCCAAAGCTAGTTACGAAAATAAAATTGCCAAAGATTCCAAAGGCAACCACAAGGCATTCTATAAGTATGTCAAGAATCTAAATGGCAATGCTTAGATCTGCTCTGAGCTACAACAGAATGGCATTAAATATACTGAACCCAAGGATATTGCCAATATCCTGACAGATCAATTCAGTGCCAACTTCACCCCCCTCTCACCCCACTAAACAGCCCATCTCAATACCAGAAGATTGCCAAATTCTGGTAATAACAGCCACACAGGTACAAAACACACTCTCCAAAGCTAAGAATACAGCATCCATGGGACCAGATGACATCCCGGGCTGTGTACTACATGCACTACAAAATGAACTGGCACCTCACCTAAGTGTCATGTTTAATCATAGCCTCACCTCAGGCTTTGTGCCCACTGAGTGGCGCACAGCTACAGTTATCCCACTCCACAAGGGGGGATCCACCTTGGATCCCAGGAACTACTGCCCCATCAGTCTGACGAGCCTGATCTGCAAGGCCATGGAACATATTATCATGGAACTTATAAACAAAGACATTGGCAACCTTCAAACACTGGACCCCACCCAGTTTGGGTTCGTGAAGAGCTGATCTTGTCTCCTGAACCTTACTGACTTCTTCGAATCAGTCTCCAGAGCTGTGGATTAGGATAAGGCAGTCCACACAGCCTATCTGGACCTCGCCAAGACCTTTGACAACATCCCCCACTTTGGAATCATAGATGGACTTACTATGCTGGGCATTAATCCCTATGTCACTCGATGGATTGCCAACTGGCTTACTGACAAAACCCACACTGTAAAAGTAACCGACTCCAAATCCAGCTCCAGACAAGTGACAAGTGGAGTACCTCAGGGTTCAGTCCTGGGACTGCTCTTGTTTGGCATCTACTTCTCTGAAGTACAAGCCAACACTAAGGGACTCTGGCTAACAAAGTTCGCAGATGACTGAAAACTGGGAGCCATTATTGAATCCCCAAATGATGTGGATACTCTACAAAAGGAACTTACAGAAACAAATGTTTGGTGTCAGAGCCATGGGCTCAAGCTCAGTGCCAAGAAATGTATAGTTATCCCCTTTGGGAAAAAATATGTACCCATGAATTACCACATAGGTGGCAGTACAATAAACACTGAAAGTGTGATAAGAGACTTAGGGACACAGGTGAACAGTGGTCTCACCTTCTATAACCACATTGCCACAACAGTCAAAAAATCCTTCTATGTGGCACACCTCATCACTAAAGGCTTTTCATCCAGAAAAAAGGAGGCTATTGTCCCCTGTACTCATCCCTCATTAGACCCATTATAGAATACAACACCCCATTTGGTATGTGCCTCTCAAGACATCTGCAACAACTGGAAAGGCAGCAGAAATACCTCACTAAAAGAATCAGAGGCCTAAAGCAGATGCCCTACGCTGACTGCTTTAAAAAACTCCAGCTATACTCTGTCACATATCGTCTACACAGAGGTGATCTCTGCTTAACATACAAGGCCATGTCAAGCCCAGAGTTCTTGGACATGCTACACGTAAAGAAATCCCAATCCCTCAGAGCCACACGCTCCAGGGATCTAAACCTTGTCATCACAATAAACAAAACATGCTGGAGGGATAGGTTCCTGATCCAGAGACTCCCCAGAGTCTGGAATTGACTGCCCATACATGTCAAGCAGAGTGCCTGTTTGGCCCTCTTCAAAAGGAACCTTGATGACTGGATGGGGGGAAAGGAAATTCACCCTGGGGATCACATCAGTCACCCTGCTAGACAGGGGTCCAGGGAAGTAAATAGTGTGGGAAGAAATAGCCAGGGATTTTTTATGGCTAGGCTTGTATAGGCCCTAGGGTGGATAGCCTAGTACCACCTATGAATCATGGATGATAAATACAACTGGGGTTGGGTGCATACTGTGAAGCTGTGCAAACTGATTTGCCTGAGAATGCATGTATTGTCAGTAGAGGCTTCCAACAAGTAGGACACATATATAGTATCATGGCCAATAGTAAAACCACCACACACAATTATGGACAATATCAGAATAATACCAGCAGTAATATCCATGTCTCTGCACAACATATGTGTTTCTGAGTAAGAACAGATGGTTCTGCACCAACACACTTGTACAACTATTAGGACATGTCAGTAATCTAGGAGTGCAATCAAACACACTGTCCTGACATATATGCAGGAGGTGTGAGAAGACTTGACATTATGATCACAACAGGCTAGTTGACTGGTGTGCATGGCAGATATATCTATATATATATATATATATATATATATATATATATATATATATATATATATATATATAGCAGAATCGGGGGTTCCATGCCATCAGACAGTAATGTTTATGCAACAAAACTAATACCTAGGTATGCACAAATAGATGTGTGACAACTCACATTGTCAAAGGTGGTACACTTCAGTTACACATCATTGGAAGATGTGTATGGAGGGTGCATTGTACTCAGGTACTGATGTGGTGAAGGCTGTGACATATGACGGCATTATGGCCTGTCATGTGGATGTCCTGCACATGCTCAGTAGTTGTGTTACATACAAGAGGGTACTCACCACTGTGGAAGCATGCTGGTAGAAATTTCACATACTATATATCCCAGGACACAGGCCGCATAACAACTGGTCTGCTGATAGGGTGTGATGTCTACATGATCCTTGGTTTGAGCATTTGTTTGCATAACAAAACAAATCACCACATTTTTTCTCATGTGTTGTCATGGCTGAGGCAACAATCTTTGATGTGCATTGATACTGTCTCTATTATACCGATATCACAGTTGAACTCCATGATTATCCACAATCTGTAGCCATCCAGACAGCTGTTGGGACACAGGATTTGTGTGTTATTCTTGACATCTGTGATTTGAATCATGGACATGAAAGGTCTAGCAGACAGCCCTGATGTTCATACTTGATCACTGGACAAGTGATATAGGTCACTTCACACATTTCTATATATTTAAATGCCACATATGTATGTTATATCCACTTGGTGATATAGGTGTTGATGGCCATATATGTCATTGTGGCATGAACACGTCAGTGTGGACTTCTGTTGACTGCCTTGGCCTTTTCAAGTTCCATAGGATGATGCCCTTTGAGGACATCTGACAGACATAAAAGATATAGATGTTGCATCAGAAACTCACTGATGTCTGTTGCACACAGCTGGGATATTTCTAGTGTCAATTTAAAGAAGGTCCATGATGGCATGTTGGTCCACCTAACAAATCAGGAGAGTCCGGATGCGTCTATACATGCACACATCAGATAATGTCCCCAACTCACTCAGATGGATCCATGTAGATGTACACTCTTCTATGCGAACATAGTCCCTCTGGAGAGTGTTTTGAAATCTGTATCGCACAGTGTCAGGTAGGTGTATGTTCTGAGTCATGCTAAAGGTGATCTGTGATGCTGTCACAGAACATTGTTTCTGTGTGATAGGCCTGCATGAAGGTAACACAGTGCATACTGCCTATCTTGATCTGTCCTAGCGTTTGGATGCAATCGCCCTACTCAGGCAGCATTAGCAAACTCTACCAGCTGGGGATTAACACCTATGTCACTAGATAGTTAACCAATGTCCTCACCAATATACGACATACTCTGAATGTTAGTGAATCAATCTCTAACATTGCATCTGTCACCATTGGTGTACCCCAAGGATCTGTGCTGGGCCCTATACCGTTTGGAATCTATTTCTCAACAGTCCAGGCTACAAAATATGAAAACACCTGCAGCAATTGGACAGACCACACCAAGAAATACAGGTCTTACAAACCATGCCATGATGTACATGGGTATATTGAAAGGCCTGTTCCTGAAATTTGTATTTGAAAGGATGTGGTGACTTGTGGCTGGACTACAGGACATCTCTGATCATGCCCTGATGTGTGTACTGCATATCCAAAAATCAGCTGAGTCTGTTGAGAAGAATATGGTAAAAACAATGTCCCACAAGCTGTTGTAAAATGCTGTCTCTACTGTTAAGCAGGTGCACAAACACACACACAGTTGACAGCAGTGAGAATAGAACCCCTCCCTATCTAACAACATAGACAACAGAATACAGTACTTTACACAAAAAACAGCACAAGTCTGACTTGGAGTGTCTCAGACAACACTTTATAGCTGATGATATCAGCAGAGTCTGTTGAGGAGAAGACGGCAGTGTCCCATATGTTGGTGTAAAATGCCCTCTGTAATGTCAAGCAATAGCTCACACACCCTTGACTGCAGTGAGACTAGAATTCCTACCTATCTAACTGCACAGACTACAGAACACAATACTTTACACAAGTGCCACAGCACAGGTCTGACCTTTCTGGCTGCAGGTCAACTTATAGTGGAAAACATCAGCAGTGCATGTTGTAGAAAAGAAGTTGAGGGCCTGCAAGAAATGTATCTCTAGGCATGTGCAAGTATCAAAATACTATCAATTCTTGGGACTGGTACAGTAACATACTGGATATACACATCTGCTCTTCTGGCTAGAATTGAGCACACTCAGTTGACTGCAGTGAAAACAAACTCCCTACCTATCTAAGTACACAGATTACAGAACTCAATACTTTACACAAGTGCCATGGTGCAAGTCTGACTTTTAAATGGCTGCAGGTCAACTTATAGTGGATGACATCAGCAGTGCATGCTGGAGAGAAGAAGTTGGAAGGCCTGCATAAGATGGATGTGAAGGCATCTGCAGGCAACAAAATACCATCAATCCATGGGATCGGAGCAGTAACTGTAGGATACACACTTCTGCCCTTCTGGTCCAAAATTTCACTTTCTTCACCATCGGTGATTTCTTGTACTTCCTCTATTTCTTCTTCCCATATGGATTTAGGGGATGATGTAATTTCTGGAGCAGGAATATTTCTTGCCTATGGAGCTCCTAAAGCTATTTGCGAACTGTGTAAGTTGTCAAAACTACTAGAAGTACTGGCAAATTCAACCTTTGAAACAGTGAGTCTGATTAATGATGAAATGGCTGCAATGAGAACTGTGATACTGCAAAACAAAATGGCACTTGATGTTGTGCTTTCATCTAAAGTTGTGTATGCATGCTCATGCATGAGGAGTGCTGTATGTTTATTCCAGCAATAGACAGCCATCTTGAAATCTTACAAAAGGTAGCTGAAGTGTCCCATGCTAAAAAAGTGGATAGTTCTCAGTGGGCTTGGCTCACTAACTTGTTTTTTGGATGGGGAGGTGGAATACTAATTGTTTTATGTTAATTGCGATCATTGCCATAATATTATTTGCTTTGTTGTTTATATTAAAAGCATTATGTTTAAAGCTATTAAGTGCAAAAACTCCTGTAAAGCTACAGCAAGTAATTGTTAATGAAACTGAAAGTATGCTATGGACTGTGCAAAATGCTTATGAAGGGTATGCTGAAATGGATACAAATGCAGGTGAGGTAATGAACGATTTTGGTAAAATGTATGAATGAATGCATAACAAAAGAATTAAAGGTGATGCTTACACAGCATCAAATGGGGGATTGTAGAGGGAAAATTAAATAAAAAATTATGTTTCTGTAGAAGGGCCTGAGTATGTGATTAAGGGCATGCGCAAAAGAAATACAAAGAACTGGACATATGTAAAACGCTGAATGTGCTGTGTCCTTTTAGGGATAATCTTATGTCTCGAAAGTATTAACTTTATTTGTACACATAGTCACTGAAGAAGTAATGATAAGCATGTTTTCCTTCTCAAACCAAACTGCTGACAGTTGGAATTTAATTGATAAACATGTTTTGAGGAAGTCAGATATTCTGCTTGAGACCTCAGCAACAGGGAAACTGGTATGTGATAGTTTGAATATGTGTACAAAGCTAATTGGTCAATTGTCCAACTCTGCCTAACCTAGCAAAAATATTCTATTGTATGTGAAGCTATATGCTTTGAAACTTGTTCAAAGTTTATTGATCAGTATTACATTCCTTTTTTAACAAACTGCTGAAACTGAATATTAAAGGTATATAAGCTCATGATTTTTATACTTCTGGAAGACTCTGTTCCTGAAACTCATGCATGTGTGAAATAAAGAGTTTTGGACTGCTGCCAAAAGACTGGACTCAGTTATTTTCCACCTTAACACTTGAAGCAAAATCTTTCTCACTGTGTCATTATTAACACCACACACAAGCCTGTTTTTTTTCATCTCATCCCTGAAATCACCAAATCTGCATGTTTAAGCCGAATTTCTCAAGACAGTTATATATGCTGCAAATGTTTCACCATGCTTTTGATCTCTTGTGCAAAATAAGTGCCTTTCCATTGTAACATTCGTTTGGGGGTTACACATTTCTCTAAATATACATTTTAAGCATTCAGGGTCTGCCCGCATTTCAGCCTGTACCACAATATGGAAGTTCTCCCCCTCCCATGCAAACACAGTAGGTGCATACACAAATGAATGCTCTCTTTCAATGGCTTTTGAACCAGCTAAATTAATTAGAATAAATGCCTTTTTACATGCATCATTGTCAGACAAAGCAGCCTATATGAAATATTATATTCCTGCTCAAACACCCTCTAATTTTCTGCAATATTGTTATCAAACACAAGTGGTGTGGGTCTGAAAAATCCTTCTGCCACGCCCACAGAATATAATAAAACAAAGTGCAATCTTGACCCTTGTAATTATGTCTGAACATGTACGTACACCAGCTATTTGTAATAATATTCAAATGCACAATAAACTCTTTGAGAGACTGTACTTTGTGAACTATTTTTTGAAATGGCTGTACTTTGTGAAGTAACTGCACTGTGATACTACACATACTTGCCAACACTTTGCACACTTTGGATATTTTGAATCACTTTTAATTAATGTGAAAAAGTAGTACATTGTGAAAAAATGCTATTGTTTTCCCTTTTTTGTACATTTTATGTGATTTGTCTATAGTTTCAAACATTTTCATGATTATTTTGAATATTTATATCAATATCTAGCAGCTTCAGACACTTTAATAAGACATTCATTTTGAATGTTCTGAATCATTTGTTTTATATTTGCAGCAAAATAAGTCATTCGAGTGAATTTTAGTACCTGGAAATTGTTTCTGAGCTGTTTATGAGTCATTTGAGCAATTAGGATGATCTGCTCATGTATATTTCTCCACTTCTAACTGCTTGCCTCATGGCTGTGACTCTAGATCCCATTCTGATGCCAAGTCACTCATCTTGTGTATATTAAGAAGACCTTGAGGCTTGTGTGTTCATTTAAGTAGTTTATTGCATACAGATGCATCAAGATGGATGGCATGAACATTAAACTTAAATGAACTAACTAAATGACTGACTACTACACACATGCATACTATCACTCTGGCTGCTTACTCAAAATGGCAATCTTACTTGCACGTGCTCAGTACTTATATGCATGTGCCCACTGACTGTAATGCTTCTTAAAGGTATATTACACACTCTGATCTACAAGAATGTTAAAGAGATGAGGAACAATGATACATCCTTGTGATACATCAGTGGTGAATGAGAAGTATGGAGACAGTATGGAGTGCCATTTTACTGACTGATATGTATTGGATAGGTAACTGTTAAACCATAGAAGGGTGGCCTGAGAGACACCTAATGAGGCCATTTGAAGTAGAAGTTTACTGTGACAAAATGTGTCTGAAGCTTTGGACAGGTCTAGATATAGGAGAAAACTAGTTTTCTGTTATCTCTAGCTTTATTGACAGTAACTATACAGGTTAGAACTGCAGTGTTAACACTATGGGAGGAGCATGAAGCATGTCATGTGGGGGATAGGAGTTCTTCCTGCAGGAGATAGTTTAACAATTGTTTTTTGAATACATTTTTCAACTATTTTGATGAGGGGGGATAAGATTACTATACATCTAAAGTTAATAATATCAGTTAAATTTCCTTCTTTGTGCAAAGGGATAATGTGTGACATTTTCCAGAGAGAGGGAATGTGGCATTACTGGACCAACCTATTTATAAGGATTGAGACAGGGTAGACAATGCTGTTGGCTGCTATTTTAAGGTATCTGCTTGGTAGGTCATCAACTGAAGTAGAGCATGGTTTGAGTTTGTCTAAGAGTAGTTTTATATAGGATTTGGGTACAGATTTGAAGCTGAACATGAACATGGCTATGGTGATTCATGGCTGCTGGACAGGGTTAGGATTAGATTTTGGGGAATATTTAGTTAGAGTTGTTATACTATTGATGAACTACAAGTTGAATTGTACTGCAGTTTTGAGAGATGAGTTACTGGGAGAGGGAGGTTATGACTGAATTTATGGCCAGGATGCAAAATTTCTTTAATGGCTGTCCAGATTGTTTAGGTCTGTGTTTACTCTTGTTCTGAAAATTATTATAGCATAGTTTTTTGTCTTCTTTACTTTTTAGTACAATTGCAAAGCATTCTGAAGTTTTCAAGATATTGTGGTGTTTTATATTTTTACCATTCTTTCCAAGCATTTTCTCTATGCTGCATTAGCATTCTACTCTTTTGGATAGCCAAATTACATAATTTGTTTTTAGACTCATCCTTCTAGCAGGTACAAGCCTATTTAGGATAGTTAGGAAAGTTGTACTGAATCCATATGCAGCATCATTTAATGAGAGGACTTTTAGGAAATTCTAGTTAATAGATAGGTTAATAATAAGCATTTCTGGGTTAAACTTGGAAAGATTTAGTGCTGTTGTATCTTTAAACAGATGTGTGAGATGTCTGTTTATTTAATTTCTCCAAGTATTTTGGGTTTCTAATGTCATAACAGGAATTGACCCCATTCCTAATTCAAAGTATGATTATATTTCATGAAGTTTCTATCTTTGATGTTAGCCAGAAGTGCTCTTCGCAGTACCTGCAATGTGCCCAGTAATGACTCCTTCTACAATTTCTATGGAGTTACATGTATTGGTAATATGTCTACTTTTGACTGTAAATTCTTTTTAATAAGACCCATTGCTCCTGCTATTATTGGAACTGTCTAGGTATCCTTCTTCCGCATTGCCCTTGTTTCCACCTGCAAATTCTTGTATTTTATAACTTTGTGTCTCTCTGTATGTAAGACACTATAGTCAGTGGGTGTAGAAATTTCAATGATCAATGCCACTTTTATCTTCTTTTCATAGACTGCGATATCTGTTTTTCTTGCATCTACTTTTGACCTGCTGGTAATGGGTGATCCCATGTGACATAAACTTCATCATTTTCTATAATGCTTTGTGGATCGTTTCCAGTGTTTTTCAGCTACTTCAGTATTATAAAGTTTGCACAATCCCCAATGCAACAGCTTTACCACATTATTATGCCTTTCAGTAAACAGTCCTTCTGCCATTAGTATATCATATCCAGCAACAAGATGTGTGACTGTTTCTAATTCTATTTTACAAAACATACATTTGTGTCATTTCTCCCATAATGGACTTTGTAAACCAATGTGTATGTAGTCCATAATCTTGGACTGTCAACATTAACCTTTTGTCTTTTGGTTTAAATTCACCTCTCCGTAACCATTCCCGCATTCAGTCCTGATCAACATAAGGTTGTTCTAAGAGTTTTCTATACTTGCAACTATATTTATGGATTTTATTTACTTCTGGTTTGATTTACATTCCTGCTTGACACGATATGCTTCTGCTAAACTAAGAGACTTGTTCTCCTCATGCTTTAACATTTTCACTACATTTGGGTCTTGTGAGGTCAGAAGATATCTATGCAGTCCTACAATTGCAGATCTATACATGTAATCAATTTTGAGGAGACCCATACCTCCTTCAGCATGAGGAATACATAGTCTTGGTATACACTGACTTTTACAAATCCTTTGATGAGCATGAAACATCCTTCTGTTTCACCTGACAACCTATCCAACACATTTTGGGGCAAGTCAGTCACTCCAAAACTATATATTAGGACAGGAATAGCAAACTGGTTTATAGCTTGGGCTTTGTACCTAGATATCAATGCTGTTTTCAGTATTATTTTGAGTCTTCTTACATATTCCTTACTAAGCTTTATTCACATTTGTTTATGTTTTATTGTTGATCTTTCATCAGTTCCAAAATATTTATACATTACCTCTTGCTCAAGTTCTTTTATACTGCATTGCTGTCCCAAACTGAAGTTTTCTTGGTGCTGCAGCTATCCTGTTTTAAAGGTTACTTTTGCACATTTATCAAGACAAAATGACATTCTTGCATCATCTGAAAAAAAATTTGACCAGTTGCAGCTGTGCTTTCAGTTCCTCATCTCATGAAACATACAGTTTTAAATTGTCCACAAGAAGATGAGAAGTTTTTAAACTTTATTGTTTTCTGGGAGCCAAACTGTAGCCATTACCTAATTTGTTTAGGAGACAGCTTAATAGGTTAAGGGCAAGATAAAAGAGCAGTGGTGACAGAGTCACCTTGGAATATCCCCCTTTGAATTTGTATCCCTAGAATAATACTTTGTCCTTTATCATGGCTTTACTGCAAAGTGGTTTAGCACTGTTTCATGGTCACTGTAATATAATCTATCAGAGTAAGTTATATTTTATACATTTTTAAGGACTCTTTTATCCATGAGTGTGGTATACTGTCAAATGCTTTTTTTGTAGTCTATCCATGCCATACAAAGATTCTTTCCCTTTTTACAGTTATCCATTATGGCTTATTTAACAACAAATGATCCTTTGCAACATATGACTTTCTTCTTTTGTTCTATTGCCATGATTTAGTTTTCTTCTAAATGACTTTAGACTCTGTTTGCATCAATTAAACTGTAGAGTTTATAGGTCACTGTAAGGCATGTTATTGGTCTATAGTTTTTGGATAGTTTGCCGGTTCGCTCTTAAGTAGGAGCATAGTTTTTCTTGTTATTAATCAGGTTGGTGTATGTTCAGGGGTGCATACAAATAGTTCTTACTCATAGCTAAACCTTCATGTAAAGATGTCAATATTTTCAGTCAGAAGTTAGGAACTGAATCTCGGACTGGGGTTTTCCATTTATGACCTTCTCTTGACTTTGTTTCAATCTCTCTGGCTATTACTTCATTCCATTTCATATCATATCCTCTACATTTAAACGTCTTATTCTTTCTTTTACTTATTCTGTCCATTTAGCATCTTTGTTATGTTCCACACAATCTTCATAGATATTTCTCCAAAATGTATCCATTTCTTCTTTTTTGGTGGTTGCCTATCACTTTTTGGTGGTGTTTTAATTCCTTTATTTTCCAATTCTCTATAAAACGTTTTTGGGTCATTAATAAATTGCTTATTTTGTACTTTTCCTTTATATTTATCTGCATATCATCTACGTTTTTTTCCTGTGATAATATTTTTAGTCCATTATTTGCAAGAGTGCACAATAGATCCTGATCTGTTCAGATACTGGACATTACTTTTATTATGTCTATGTTTCTGAGTATTTGTGTTGATCTGTTCCCTCCTCTGTACTCTTCTAACAGTGACACCTCTTGTCTTCCATGATGACATTTGAGTTCTCCCTTTCCTTTCCCTTAGTACTCTGTGTTTCTGTGGTAAGACTTTATCTGTTATAGATCTTTTTTTATTTCTGTTATATCGCATGATCTCTGTGAACAGTCCTATTTACTGTGCTCATTTGTTTCATCAATCTTCTAACTTTTTGAGTTTTAGTGACTTTCTGTAGTCTGTTTCTTTCATTGTCTTAATATGTCTGTTCATCTCTATTAAATCAAGCAACTCTTCTCTTGGATCATTTTCTTCTAAACTGAGGGAATATTCATTGTTCTCCATTTCCTGCTGGCATTCTACAGAAAATTCCAGAGCATCTTCTTGAGCCACATTCTCTTCAGTTTCATCCTGCATCATCTGTTGCTCTTTCATATGGAAACTCACTGGCCCATTACTCCACAACACTGACTATGTCAGAGTTACCCCAGTTTCCTGTTCCTTCCCTTGTTGTGCAACCCCAACTCAACTTTTGTACTTGTCTCCTTGGGAGGTTCCAAATTATGTTCATATGGCAACCGATTAGATGTTTTCTGCTGCACTGGTTTCTCCTTAATTTGGAGGTCCATTGTACTATCTTGCTGTGATGCTATCAAAATTAGATTTTTCTACACTAAATCCTTCACTTCATAGGTAATCCATACCCTCAATTTATGTTTCTCTAACTTCTCCATTATTAATCCTCTTCTACATTTCCTCTTTGTTTTCTTATTTTTTTGAGTTGTAAAATTTTCCATATCTGAATGCCTTTGCCTATATTTCTCTTCAAATATCTGTGGTGCTACTGTTTTTGTATTAATTAGTTTTATAACCAATTAGTGTGAAAAATCACCCAGAACACCAAAAACTAATAAAATAAAATAAATGGGCAAACTGTGGCTAATAATAGTAGATTGACAGTCTATTGCTGAAGTAAAAATCCAAGGCACAAACCAGTGGAAAAGCAAAAACATCCAGTTTATTTAGTGCTTTCATCCTTGACAATTCTAGAACTTCATCAGAATAAATCATCAACTGGATTTTTACTTCAGCAATAGACTGTCAATCTACTGTTATTAGCCACAGTTTGCCCATTTCTCCTTTGCATAAATATTGCATCATATTAAGTCTCTTTCCCATGTCTATATTTCTTCTTCAGATGTCTCCTGCTCCTTCTGTTTCCCCTTACTCAAGGGACCTGTTCCATCAAGGGACCCGTTCCATCATGCTATGATATAACATGTGTTAAACTTTCTTCACTAAATCCTTCACTTTGCTGGTACTCCATAACTTCAGCTTCAATTTTTTTTTAACTTCTGCTTTACTAATCTTTTCTACATTCCCTATTTGTGATTTTATTTTTTGTATTGTGAAATTTTCCATCTCTGGATGCCTTTGGCTGTATTTCTCTTTGAATATCTCTGGGGCTGCTTTTTTATATTGATTAATTTGGCTTTTTCCTTTGCATAAATATTGGACCATATCAGATCTCTCTTTCTTTCCCATGTCCATATTTCTTTGTTATATCTTTCAAAAATCATTAGATTTTGTTCTTTATATTTTCACACTTCCTCAGTCGCTTCTTTTTCCCAATGTCCCAGTGTTTCTTGGTCTGTATAATGTCTTTTATAAATCTGTTGTATTAATGAGCACAAATTTTTATTTGAGGCCTCTGACAGCTTTTCTTGTGCAAGTACTGTTCTTTCTCTAATTTCTCTCTTAACCTTTTTGCGTATCTTCTGTCTGAAAATTCTGGGCTTCTTGCATAATAGTAATAATACATCATTTCCTCGTTATCCTCAATAATCTATTATCCCAATGTCTCTTTTCTGGCCTATTAATTTTTGGGATTTTTGTGGACTACTACTTCTTTCTACTACAGGGGGTCATCCTTCATCCAGGCCTGGCCTGGCCCCATTGAAGGAATATTTCAATGTCTTGAGGATTCTACACTGCCATTTTTTCCAGTTCTGGTACCAGTGCACCTACCAGGATTGGGCAATTTTTTATCCTGGGTCTTGTGCATCCAGCAACCTTTTTATTTTGTAACCTACTACTGTCCATGATATAGGCTACATGAAATACAGTCTATATATCAGTGTTGGCTTGGTGATATTTTGTGAATAACAAGGTCCACAACTTGAAGGTACTCTCCAAGACTTGAGGACGAATTCAATTCCAGCACTACTATTCTCCTTTGTTTGCTGATTTAACATCTGTCCATTCAGATCAGATGTCTGGTTGTATAGATTGTGAGATGATCACTGAGACAGTCAGACATTGTACCTGACGTTTTATATTTGTTAGGGTCTGGTACTAGGAGCCATTCTAAAAGGAACTTTGATGTCTTGCTATAATATGTGTTGCTATTAATTAGCTGTGTGAAATCAAGTAAGATCACCAATGATGTAAGGGAGTTCGAGTTTATGTCAAACCAACTGATATTCACATCATCTAGTAGTATTATTTCTTGTGGAATTGTTATGGAAATCCAATGTAGGACACCTTCCAGTATAGCTGTTATCTCCAGAAGGGATGTAAAGAGCAGTAATACATATTTGTTTATAATTGTTTAAATTCAAGAAAGTAATAAGAAGCTCTGCTGAACTGAATTTTGGTGTTGTCTTGTTGTGAGGGGAAATGTAGTAGTTGTTGGGAAATGTTAAAGCAATGCCACCACCTTTGCTTTTTATACATCATTATGGATGAAATTATATCAAAGAGGTATAACTTCAGGGTCGTTTATGCTGGGTTTAAGCCACGTTTCAGTTATAGTGAGAATATCAGGCTTATGTTGAGTAATCCAGGGCATGTAGCTGAGTAATTTTAATTCTTATGTTTTTAATATTTATGGCAGCAAAAGTTACAGAACTGAGGTTGGGGGTTGACTGTTGTAGGTTAAGATTAGTGTGTGGAAGAGAATTGTCTTGAAGTTTAGGATTAGGATGACTGTCTCCTCCTAAAAGGACTTACTATACTGTATAGTGGGGTATCCAACTTTACTAGGCAACCAGTATTAAATTATGTTTTACTTCGTACTTAATGCAGTGACTGTCAGCTTTGCATTTCCATTCTACTTAATACCAATTTATCAGCCCTCTTTTTCACCTGTCATATGATCCCTTAGAAGCAGTTGCATGCACCTTTTGAATTCTGCATCTAAAATATTGTAGTCTTTCCCTGCAGTTTTATACCATCTCAGAAAGGAAGGTAGTGATTCAAAGGACTGATTGCAATTGACTAATGTAAACTAATTTTCTCATCCTAGATTATTCTGGATCACAAAAGCAGTACCAGAACATGAGCAGTATTCCCTTATTGTATGTTCTTCCTCTTTTTTATTTTTGTTTTTTGGTGAAGTCAGACTAAAAGTCAATATAATACAAGCATACATGCATTTAGCTAAACTACCAGGGAATGAAATTTAGTGTTATGTTTAGTTTATGATGAGCCAAAACGTTCCTATTGTGATGTTACAGACACAAACATTTTGCTTGAACATAAAAAGAGGACACAAGAGGTTAAAAGAGACAGGAACTCTTCCTGGAATCTATGCTTCCAAATCCCATTGTTCCCTTACCAGTAAACTAAATAATCTTAATCCAGTGGCTAGAACTCCCAGATCAAAAACCTGCTAATACTGTCCATTCTTCTGCTAAACTAAACAGCTGCAGTAGTTTTACTGCTTGTGTAAAACCTAAATGTGGAGTAGTTGGCAAAAAACATATTTTTTTTGTTTTGCCTTGCTTTCATTTACATATTTATTTCACTTAAATGACTATTTCTTCAATAATGTTGCTATCCCTATAAAACGTAGTCCCAGTAACATTAGTCCTGTGATGTCATCCAGCACAACTGGTATCAGTTACAAGTGAAACAGTTCCAAGTTGCTGCTAGGATAAACCTCTACAAGTAGATTCCTGCATTCCCCATGGAAACTTCATCTCTGCCTATTATTTATGTTTCCTGACATTATACTCATTTGATTATGCTCAAAAGCATGTCTTAAATCAAATTGAGAAACTAAGGCTCAGAATCAGTGGTTTTCCTCCACTTTTGCTGGGTGGAGAACTATACAGAAACAACAAAGTTTGTAACTGGAGATTTAGATATGAACCCCTCCCCCAGCCTCTGAGTGCACACAGATATTTCCTAGATCAAAACAAGAGATCCACTCCAGCAATAGAGATTTATGCATGCATTTTGCTGATCATATAAATTACTTTATATTCTTTCGGGAATGGGGAGCTTTACAGCATTATTTCTGTTTCATGTATGTATTGCATATTTGTGTTCTGTATTACATCACTGCCAACAAGTTTCAAGCAGGCATCTGGGATTTCCAAGCTTTCTGCATGCAATAAGAAATTACCTCATAAATGACTGTTGCTTGCCTTAACAATGATAGCATGATTAAATAGTTACCTTCCAACATTTTACTTATAAAACTATAAACTTATTTCATTAGGTTTGCTCGTTTTAACAGCTGTTAGCCATCATAGGTAGTATATTTACAACCAAAAAAATTGTCTAGTAATGTTTACCCAAAATGCACTCGTTACAGTGCAGTCGTTCTTTGCAAAACTGATTCACTGTGATGTGTTTTTGGTATATATTTATTTAGCAAATTGCAGTTAACTGGCTGATCTAGCTTTCTGTTTCTATCCATGATCTAGTTAGAATAGCTAAAGTGAAAAAACATTGGAAAAATAGGACTGCATTATATAGTCTTGCCAACAGTTGGAACAGACACCAACAGTGAGAAAAATCTTGTTATAAGAAAACACCTTGGTCAATAACATTTAGATTCAAAAATTGCTCTAATATACACATATAATCAGAACCCCCCAGATTCAGCAAGCCCTGCACTGTGTGCAGGAACAGTGCAGGAGCTCCTGGAAGCAATATGGCCACTGTGCGATCCATGAATAAGCTGCAGGGACGTGCACGAGCACTCCTGCACTATTCCTGCACGGACACAGCTCCTGTATGCAAATTACCCCATTTGCAGGTGAAAACCATGCAAACGAGGTGAATTTGTGATCCTGGAAGCTGTCAGCCAGCCGTGCAGGACCAGTGTAATGTGCAGAAATGTAGTCGGTTAGTAACGGAGTACATTTCTGCAAACTACAAAAGGGAGCCATGACAGCTCCAAATAAAGTGTGTATATTATGGAAAACCATGCCAATGGCCAAATATATGGCCATTAGCATGGAAAACAGTTTCAAAAATAAAAAAAAATAACTTTTATTTTTTTTAGCCGATTTCGGCTGTTTAAGCATAGGGCAGCGGCAAACAAATGGGATTGGGACGAAAATATAAAAAATAACCTGAAATAAGCATTCTAACCAAAATCACTATTTTGCCATTATAATCAGTGGCAAGCAGAAGACAACATGGCCAGTGAATAGTGGTTGCTAAGGGAGGAGGCACAGTGTGGGACCTGTAACTATGCATTAGCAGGCAAGCCTATGTAAATGAGGGGAATGATACTGAATTCCAGATTTCCCCTCAATGCTAGTCAGCACCCAACAGTGTAAGTGCAGGAGTAGCATGGTGCAAGCCTAGGAGTTAGCTGACATCATAGAGGGGTGTCAGGCATACTTTAAGTGGATTGGAGCCCTGTGGCTTGGGTTTGCTCTTAGCTTAGCAGAGCTAAGCAAGGAGGTGTGTCTGAGGCTGCCTAGCACTCTTTACATTGCCTAAGCAGGTGTGCACACTGTGCACCGGGTTTTAAAGGAAAAAAAAAAGTAAACCAGGAAATAGCAGCTCTGTGCACATTTGAGCACTGTGTTTGCGCGACGCACCCCTGGGCTTAAACAGGAAGGCAATGGGAAGGGAAAACAGCAGTAGGAAGGTAATCAAGGAGAACTAGCATAGCTGGCAGGTGAAATATAGCAGAATCGGCCAATTACACAGGCAGCAGCCTAGCTCAAAACATTACTATAAACTATGCAAACACCTTTCCCTCTGGTTTTTCCCATATACTCTACACCACCGGTGTATACAGGTGGGGAAATGTTAACAAACAAAAACAACAAAATGATGGGGGCTGCAGTAGCTACCATACATCAACACGTGGAAGAGGCTGAGGGTGGTGAGGATGAGAATGCTGATGACCAACCCACAGTGAGGAGATGCAGAAGAGAGTACAGACCCAGGATAACTACCAGGGGCTACAATACCTGGAGATAGTGGAGCACTATAGGGTGGACAGGGACATCCTACAGCAAATTGTTGAGCTGTGCCGGCCATGCCTGACACGCAGAACTAACAGAGGGGAACCCATCCCAGTGGATACCAAGGTATGTGTAGGCCTAAGAATACTAGCCACAGGTACCTTCCAAAGGCCAACTGGGGATATCATGGGGATCTCACAGGCATCAGCATCCAGGGTACTTCACCAGTTCCTGAATGCCATGTCAGCACATGCCGGTGAGCATGTATATTTCCCCAACACCTGTGAGGTGTTGGCCAGCAATATGCGTCTCATCCACCAAATAGCAGAATACCCTGATGTAGTGGGTGCTATAGACTGCACGCACATATGCACCAAAGCACCACCCGGTGAGCAGGGTAGGGTCTACTGCACGCACATATGCACCAAAGCATCACCTGGTGAGCAGGGTAGGGTCTACATCAACCACAAGGGCTTCCCCTCCATCAGCTGCCAGGTCAAGTGCAATGCCCAGTGCATTATAATGAATGTGTGTCCTGGCTGCCCTGGAAGCTATCATGACTCCCACATCTGGCATCTGATGCACGTGTACCAGAGATTTCCAATGGGGACATCCCTAAAGGCTACCTAGTGGGGGATGCTGGTTACGCACTGTAGCCGTGGCTGATGACACCCATCGGAAATGCACACACACACCCGAACAAGAACTCCATAATGAGGTGCACACACAGACCAGAATTTTAATAGAGCGTGTGTTTGGGATGTTCAAGTCACGGTTCCAGTGCCTGGATACATCCGGTGGAGCCTTGCAGTACTCACCAGCTACATGTACTCAAATTGTCATCGTATGTGCCATGCTACACAATATGATCCTGTGGAAACTGCTGCAGCAGGAATAGTATGGGGCAGGGCCACATAGCCCCCCATCATTGCCAAAGCCTGCACAGGCACAGAGTGACTTGGAGGAGGAACAACCTGAGCCTACCCCAGTAGGCAGAAGGATGCGGACCCAGTATGTCCTGACCTTGGCAAAGAGGCAATGCATAGCACATACACTGACACAGTAGGGACCCAGGGAATGACACCTCTCTCTGACTCACACATACAGTAAAAGGGATGCCAAACATGGACAAGGATGGACATGGCATGACTGTCGGTCCAGATATACAAGCAGTACACAGGGGAAGTACCCCAGACAGACAGTGTATAATATGTAACTGTCAAATGGACACACCCTTGGAATTGTACATACAGGTTTGCAGCACATTATCTGGGCTTGTAACAGAGAGTACCGATGTCATCTAGCCAAACACTGGCAGACCACAAAGGTCATAGGAATGTTGTATTGAGAAACAGCTGATGTCCCTGCACAAGCCAGCATAAGTGGAATGCCCCGTGCATATCTGTGAGTCAGCTGCAAGTCATGTGCATAGCACACATGCACCCAGCTCACCCAACCACTACCCACAGGTACCTCTCCGGTCTTATCCCTGCTGTTGGAAATGAGTACAATATGACCCCCACCTGTGTATGGCAATAGCGAAAGAATGCATCATGCAGAGCAGGTGTCCCATGCAGGTGTGTCCCTAGCTGTAAGCAGCACCCTGCCAGCATCTACATAACTGGATCAATACTGACAGAAAGTACTGGAATGAACACCTAGCACACCTACCATGTCACCCCAGGGGAGCACACTGTATTGCAGTCTGGGACTGTAGGACTGACAGAATGCAATGGCCTGCTACAGCTGGCCTGATTCACTACCAAATGGCCGAAAGTCATCTGCCAAAGGCCTGTGTCTCACCTGTGCTGCCAATGTATGTTCTGTCATGGACTCCCAAATAACAACATAACACAGTCCACAGAACTCATTTGCAAGGCCATGTGGACAAATCACAGTAACGTGGCCACCACATCCTACTGCATGAACTGTGGACCAACACCAATATGCTGCTGTGATGAGATGATAACTATAGGGAAAGTGTCAAAGAATGCTCGCATAATGTATGGAAGAGGGTAGAATAATAGAGGGGGGGGGGTGGCAGCATGGGCAGCATGGAGTATGTGAGGTCCGAAACACAGCCGTGTGCACATACTATCCCTGGCTGCAAATACATGAATGGGTGGCTATAAGCCTGCTCATAAACCACAATGTGTAGGGATAATGTCCTGACTTATGACCTCTGCCTCTGGGTAACCTGTATGAATCTGTACAGCTGTGAGGTATTGCCAAAGCAAGATATGTCCATACTGTCATGTCAATGGATGTACAAGTATGGAATCCTCTGCCACCACTGTACCAAGGTGCTGAACCAGTTACACAGACCCAGCAGCAAGTGTCTGCAGTCCCCCTCCAGACTGGCATAGGTTTGTATGAATATGTAGGTGTTTGGCCACAATACTGAAGACAGCTGCATTCGCCCTGTGTTTCGCAGGACATAATTGCAAGCAAATATGTCTACCTGACAGTTCTTGATGACACTAAACATCACAGTGTATAACAGTACACATGTCTGAATATCTCTGCTAAAACCAGGACCATGTAGCAGAAGCAGCACCGACACAATTACCTACAGTAACCCACTATCCTTTGCACATTTTGACCTCATATTGTCAACTGATCTACAGATATCCTGCAGAAACAATTTGCTTGCTGTAGGTGTAGAACACAAAAGTCTGCACTGGAGTACAATCTACCTGGAATGGATTCACACATTCAATACAGAAGGTCATACTGGGCATGGTCCCACACTTAAAGAAATGAAGGCAATGACAAATAACAAAATACTGAAAGGCCATACTGGGCATGCTCACACAGAAATGAAGCCCATGTCTGGCAACAACAGTGGACCATACATATCTGTCAGTTGCAGATGTTAGTGCATACACTCCTCAGTATGCACTAGTCAAGTTTTGCACACACATTAGATAGGAATACACACATATATCCAAGGACAACACACTATAATATGCCAAAAGTACACATACATAGATGTGTGGAAGAGAGTGACAATGACAAAGAGCCCTCCATCATGAGGTCTGTCCCACCCAGCACACAGCCAAATGGCTACAACCACATGATGTGTAAATGTCACTCACCGTAGGCATTTGCCTCTGGAATCCCTCAGCATTATAGACTCTGTGGTGCTAGTGCTATCTGTGTGACATGACTGTACAAGTCAGTAGTCATCTAGCCGTTGTATACATGTACCTGTGGAATATAAATCTGCGTGTGCCTGAGTGTGGTGTGTCTGCCTCTAGATGAATGGGTTATGGCCCATGCACACACACTGCTCTCCCCATTGCCCTCCTATGGCAAGCCTGCTGATGTCTTTACCTTGAAGTACACCTTTGGGGAAAGAGTAAATCAGTAATCTCGGTGGCACGTCCTACAACTGCGTAATGCTGTAGCGTGATAAACTAGTAAGGAAGGAGTTGTAATCCCAGGTGTGGCAACTGTGTGTGTGTGTTTGTCTGTGTAGGCATCAATGCTTTTTAGGCTAGTCACACTCACTACAATTTCAAATGTCCTAATTTGGCATGCCTGCTGATATCATTCACTTTGAAATACAACTTTGGGAAAATAGTAGCCCAGTAATCTCTGTGGCACATCCATATAACTGTGTAATGCTGTAGGTGTGATAGACTAGCTAGGTAGGACTTCTAATCCCAAACATGACAACTGTGTGTGTGTTTGTATGTGTAGGGATCAATGCTTTTTAGGCTAGTCGCACTCACTACAATTTCAAATGCCCTACTTTGGCATGCCTGCTGATGTCATTCACTTTGAAATGCACCTTAGGGAAAGGAGTAGCCCAGTAATCTCTGTGGCACATCCCTATAACTGTGTAATGCTGTAGTGTGATAAACTAGCTAGGTAGGATTTCTAATCCCAGACATGGCAACTGTGTGTGTGTGTTTGTCTGTGTAGGGATCAATGCTTTTTAGGCTAGTCACACTCACTACAATTTCAAATGCCCTACTTTAACATGGCTGCTGATGTCATTCACTTTGAAATACACCTTTGGGGAAAGGGTAGCCCAATAATCTCCATGATACGTCCTATAACAGCATAATGCTGTAGTGTGATATACTATTTCTGTAGGGGTTCTATTCCCAGACATGGCAAGTGTGGATGTTTGTGTGTTTGTTTGTCTGTGTAGGGAGCAATGCTTTTGAGGCCATTCACAGTCAATACAACCTCCATTGCCCTACTTTGGCAAGCCTGCTGATGTCATTCACTTTGAAATACACTTTTGGGGAGGGGGTCACCTAGAAATCTCCATGGCGCATCCTATAACTTCTTAATGCTGTAGTGTGATGTACTAGTTAGGCTGGAGTTCCAATCCCAGACATGGCAACTGTGAGACTTGGTGTATGTGCATGTGTCTGTGTTTTTCATTCATATCCTGTGTGGAAGTGGCTGTGAGTGTGTAACAACTGGACTCACAGTGGAGCAGATTTTGCAAATTTCTTATATGCGGGGCCTATTATATGTCACAATGTCCACCTTACAAAGATAACAGATGTCAAACAGCAGAGAGGCTGGGGTTGCCAATCTATACCTTTACATGTGACATCAAGGCCTGGTGAACAAATTAGGCAACCAGAGTACACTCTCAACCCATGTCTCATACACAAACACACTTGCCTAGGCAACAACTGCATTGTTGGTAGTACCCTGCATATTGCCCACAGATAGTAACCATGTGATTGCAGTGGACTACAGAGGGCATGGCACCCTGTCCCATCACTACAATAGGCACATAATTGCAGACAGTGCACCTTCACTGTGTTCCCCACTGGACACCTGCAACAACTGTAGTGCCTTCAAATGTGACCCACAAAGGACATACCATGCCTTAAACACATGCCCTGTATGGACAGATGCCACTGACAACAGGGAATGCCTGTATCATGCTGTCAATATAGGTGCAGGGTCAACCTGGCGTTCATTACCAGTTCCCTCCACATGAGGCCAGGACTGGCACATCTGATGATAACAATCTGTGTACACAACATGGCCCAGAAACCTCAGGTACAGTTCCACATGTCGCAGAACATGCATGTGGGATGTGTGCACATCCCAGACACCGTCCATGTCATGGACTATAGAACACATACATGGCAAGCATTGCACAGCACTGGCCACACACAATAGTAACCCAGATGCCTGGATAGTGAATACAATACCCACCTGTCTGGGCCATTCCAGACACTACACCCCTGAGCCACACTGCAGACCATTGTCATGTGGCCTGACGCCAAGGTATACCCTTCACCTAATCTTGTACAGCCTTCTGGCAAAGTGAACCACTACACCACTACACACCCGTGAAGAAATACACCCATACATGTCAGTACTAGCACCCTGTGTCTGTGTGTGTGGAGTATAATGATTTTGACCCCATTCACACTCACTACAACTCCCATTGGCCTACTGAAGTATGACATCTGATGTCAGACACATTCACTTACCCTTTGCCCATATATCATCCTTATACCCCTGTGAAGCATGTGATATCTGCATATTATGGTATTGTGGCACACTAACTAGTTAGGAAGTCTATTCCTGACCCTGCCAACTGTGTTAATGTGTGTCAGTCCCTGAGAGAGTGTGGCTGTGTCGAAGTTGACACCTGTTCATGTTGACAAGCATGTGTACGACACCTACCTTATCACTCTTATATCACTGTTGCAGATGTCACTCCTCATCAGATATATCTTTGGACGGCTCCCCAACATGTAAGCTATGTGGTGCATGCAATAACTGCATAGACATGTGATAGTGCTACCTAGTCAATCAGGGGTTTGAAACCCTGTACTGGTAAGTGTGTCACACAAACATGCTTAGGTTTTACTCTCCCACCCCATCCCTGACTTACTTTGTCTATGTCAGTCTCTCTCACTCCCTCTCTGGTGGATGTGGAGAAGTACACCTGCTTTGCTTAGGCAGCAGCTTGTGTTTTGTAAGTGATGCTCATGATCAACTGATGGCCTCTGCATGAATTGCAGTTCCTCTCTAGCTAATTGCATGTGGAACAGCTGTGGTAACTTTCCCATAGCCAATTGCATGGAAACACACTCCAATATCTAGGAACATCATGTGGGTGTTGGGCCTTTTTATTCACTGTGAACAGGACCTCATGCTGGTGTTTGGCAAACAACATCACAGATGGTATTGGGATTTACCTCTGACAACATACACTGTGGAGACAGTCCAACAAACAGGAAGGGGATGTGCCAGACATGACTACAGAATGTAAGTGTTCCTCTTCTGCATTTGGAGTAATGTTGGTTTAACAGGGTGTGTGTGGATATGGCTGGTCTACATGATTTAATACCTGTCATGACAGCATTATGTGTTTGAGGAAACACCCACCTGTAGGGATATCTGCAGACTGGGCAGTGTTTGGAGTCTTATGTTTCTTGTGTTGCTCACAGATCACCTATCTTAGAACTGCAGAAGCATAGTCTGAGGATTGCAGTCAGTACATGATGACAGCCATGAGAGTTATTGACTTCATATCCCTCATAGGACATATGTCACAACAAACCCTTTTATGACAGTAAATGTATGAGGGTATCACAGCAACATGCCAATACTGGCCCAGTGTTTGTGGCTCCAGCCACAAATCTGTCAACCTTTGTACATATGTCATGCAGTAAGAGGTGTATATGTTCTGTACACCATTATATATTGACATCATACCTGATAACAAGCCAGTCAGAAATCAGACTGCTACACATGTTATGTATAGTAGGGGTTATTTCTGAGGACATAACCTGGGCATTCTGCGGTTGTGTGTACAGTACTGGGGTCTGCGTAATAATGGTGATTGCCGACAGAATGTGTATTGCCCATACGTACCTTGGCCTGTGCACAGAATGTGGTTGATGCCATTGTTCTTGGTCCTGTTCTATCTGATGTTACATGCTGCTCCAGTGTATGGTACCCTATCAGCTCACATGTCTGTAGGGCCAAACACACACGTGTCCATATCACAGACAGGCATCGGACCACACTGTAGCGTGACCCAGTTTATGTAAGGTTAGTGTGTAAGTGGCACATATGAGTATGGTGTTTATCAGACAGTCCATATAGTGTCATATTAAGCTTGCATACCATATGTGGCTGTGGCTGTGTTCACATCGGTTGTGTGTATGCACTTTCTCACTGGTGTCTGTTACTCTGTGTTGTGACATGCATGTAGAGCCTGCTTTATTTGCAGGTACATATGTATTCCCCCATGCAAAATGTAGTCCAGTGTTGTGGCAGTCTGCTTGTAGTTTGCACAGTGCTTTGTTACATGCCTAGTAGCTTAGTGTAATTACCCAGTGTGCTGTTATGTTCAGATATTTGCATGACATACTGCTGCCAGGCCACCATAACTGTTGTGTATTTCTGACAAAGCAGTGGGATTCTGTACAGATGTATGTCACTAACTACTGGGTAGTATGTTGTCATGTGACCTCTGCACCAGCAGGTATTATATGTCAGGACAGACTGGCATGTGTGAATGCATAAACTGATGTGGGTATATGTAGTCCAGTATTTACGTGATATACCCATGTACATGGCTGTTAACATCCACATTGTCAGGTGTGGTCCACATGTCTCGCACGAAGGGAATCTGCGTACACCTCTGGACTGACCAGAGAGTGCCAGACTGTCCACATATATTGGTCATATCTCTGCTGTAGTCCACAGGATCATTACTGTGCTAGCAGTGGTAGTGCACTATGATGTCCTTAGGATGTCTGTCAGTAACCAATGGCATACATGTCAAAAGCAGATGTGACCTCCCACACGCAACATGTCTGTTATGACAACCCCTGTTATAGTAGCAACAGTCTATATATATATATATATATATATATATATATATATATATATATATATATACCTGCAATACATACATGAAATCCCCTTGCACTAAAAGGTTGGGACTATTGGTGCTGAGGTAGGACTCCACTCCATGTTCTGGATATATGGTAAACATATATATATATATATATATATATATATATATATATATATATATATATATATATATATATAAGGATATATATATATATATATATATATATATATATATATATATATATATATATAATATATATATATATATATATATATATATATATATATGGATATTATATATATAGAACTCATCACTGTATCAATCTGAATCAGTTAGGATGGTTAGAGCTGCCAAATTTAATACTTTTCAATCAATTAATAGTAGCCCATAAGATCCTGTATTTACCTCAAAATACACCCATACTTACATCCCTAGTCATCCCCTATAATAACCTCAAGACCTTACACTCAGCTAATAACCTACTTGTACAAATATCAAAATCCAACAACTTAGCTGGTGACACCTTGTTCTCCAATACAGTAGGTAAAGCCTGGAACATCCTCCCAAGCCAGCTAACCTCAATATCCTCTGTCAGCTTATTTAAAAGCAAGCTTAAACCCTACCTCAAATCACACTGGCTATGCCCCTGTGTTAACCCAGACTAAGTACCTAACTATTAACTAGACTCCCACAATTCCTAGCCTATCATGATCTTGTGTTATCTCACTAATTTTTAGTGAGCTTAACCTTCCTTAGGATTTTTTCTCATGTAAATAAGTATATACTGTGGAATGATCAAACACCTTCATATAGTATCACAACCTATGTGTTAAATAACACTAGAAATCCATCCTTGTTTGCTGTTCTTCTATACTCTATCTATTGATCTCTAGTGTTTTTCTTTCTTAGGTTTTTGTGAGACCTTAGTATCTCTTATCATAAATTACTAAGTGTATCTAATTTTGTAATATGTTATAAAGATTTGTACTACACCATTTCTAATACAAATGTATTAGTCTTATTCATCTATTCTTAGATAAATTTTTCCTTTTCCTACTGAAATATAAAATATATAATCTTAGGCTTGTACTATAATTGTTAAAACTTATGTACCAAATTATACTGTTATTGTCTTTGTCTTGACCTTTTATGTTGTTGTAATTTGTGGAGCTTTTCTCCCCGTACCTCCACTGAAAATGGACATATATCCAGCTGGACTAGCCCGGTCAACAAATGTAAAATAAAAATAAATAAAATATATATATATATATATATATATATATATATATATATATATATATATATATATATATATCTATATATGGGTCTACTTCACTTTACCGACACGCTACAATGCCGACACCCAAAACACCGAGACCAAAAGACCGACGACGCAGATGATCGACAAGTTGAAATCCCGACAGCCGAAACACCGACATGGGAATGTGTGAGCGCGACTCGGTAAGTGTGCGATAGTGAGGGATTTAGGATTAGGGAGCGGACAGGTAAGTGTGCGATAGTGAAGGATTTAGGGCTAGGGTGCAGGAAAGGTGAGTGTGTGGTAGTGTCAGACTTAGGGTTAGGGTGCGGGTAAGGTAAGTGTGTGATAGTGACGGACTGTAGTTTTAGGGGCGGGTTAAGTGAGTTAGGGTTAGGGTGTGGGTAGGGTGAGTGTGTGATAGTGACGGACTTTATGTTTAAAGGTGGGTTAAGTGAGTTAGGGTTAGGGTGCAGGTAGGGTAAGTGTGCGATAGTGACGGACTTTAGGTTTAGGGGTGGGTTAAGTGAGTTAGGGTTAGGTGCCGGTAGGGTGAGTGTGTGGTAGTGTCAGACCTTAGGGTTAGGGTTTGGGTTAAGATTAGTGCATATATAGTTGTGTGTAATGTGTAGTTTACGTTTTGTGTGTCGGTGTTTTGGGTGTTGGTGTTATGGTGTTCGGTTTTGTGAGTTGTGGTATTGTGTGTTTCGTTCTTTTGGTGTCGGTGTTTTGGTGTCGGCTTTGTGGTTGTCGGTGTAGTGAAGTAGATCCATATATATATACATATATATATATATATATATACGTACATATATCTATATATATATACATATATCTATATATATATATATATATATATATATATATATATATATATATATATATATACAAACTCAAATATATACATATACACAGCTATATATGTCTACACATATACATATAGATATATATGCACATATAGGCATGGATAGCTACATATATATCAACATAAATGGGTATATGTGTTTAGATATGTATGCGCATATAGTTATAGATATCTACATATATATCAACATAAATAGGTATATCTGTACATAAAGGATGTGCATATGTATGTATATATATATATATATATATATATATATATATATATATATACAGAGAGATCTATAAATGGCCATATATATGATGCACTATACAGATATGTAGAAATATATATATATATATATATATATATATATATATATATGTACATGTGGACATATAGCTACATATGTATATGTATATAACTATATCCTTGTCATGTGTAAACATTATGGTTGTGTGTACTTTCCCAGATGTATCACATCGTATGTATCTGATATGTGTATATTTAGATATAACAACATAAGTGATGCAACAGTAATATCACTAACAAGTACTACACAATTGTGGAAGTCACAGCAATTGTTCAAAACTATTCAATATGTGTACTGACATATATATTGGTAAAACAACAACTGTTTTCACAGCTCTCATGGAGTAGTGATTAACTGTTGTGACTGTAGTGTACAGGGTCCTGGGTTCCAGACCTGCTGGGCAAACAAGGGCTGTTGGATATAGAGTGGTTAAGGCAGTTTTGAGCAGCTTTAAGCATGTTTGCATGGGTTTGAGCAAAGCTAAGTGGTGCTAATGTACGGTTAAATGTACAGGCACTTACACCATGTAGGCTTCACTTACCAGTGCGCAAATGTGCTTAGCTATAATATTGCAGCAATGCTGACACATGCTAAGCATGGCTCAGCCCTGGTAACTAGTGCTCACATTCCAGTCTGATAACGTAGGGTAATGACATCTGTTATAAGTGTATATACTCCCATGTACAAAACATGTGTCTATGTGCTGTCAGTACAGTAGCAAAGGGTGTGAGTGTCATGTCTGGGACACTCAAGTATATAAGACCTGTACATCACTCTTACCCATGTGAATGTGTTACATACAAGGTTAATAACCCAGATAATGTGCCGTCATACTGGAATGTAGTGTATCATGCTATTACTTCTGCTGACGGTGCTTTCCCAGGCATGAGTAGATTGCTAAATGTAGTACTGGCAACAAGCACCCCTGCATGCATAGCTAGACTCTGAGGCCTCTGAGGCCTCACTGTCATGTTCCTGGTGTATGAGCTGTGTCACACTATATAACCCCTACTGGATAATGATCTGACATATGGAAAGTAACTGTAGACTACTGTCTGTACAGCACATCAGTGAGGGCTTCCAACATGTAGTAATGGCATACATATTGTTGTCAGACGTCTATCTGTCGACATATTCATCCCACTGCAAAGCTAGTTGCCAAGATGATGTCTGTCAGTCCCTGTACAGATGTGCAGATAGCAGGGATACATCTTGGATATGTACAGGCAACCTATGCTTGACTGATACTGACATGTCTGCCCAGCTGTGTTATAACTGGCACAGATGGGACACAACACCCTGTACACACCACATGCCACGGGTACCTCCACTACACTATCACAATCAACAGAACATGCTTGGGTACAGGTCTGCATCACAGAAACTAACCATGTGTTGTAATACATGTTGCAAACATGTCAACTGGATCACCTCAGTGGCCATTTGCAGGAGGTACCCAGAGGATTGGCTGATGCATGTCACTCTCACCCTGAGAGTCACCACAGTGGTGTCTGTTGATAGATTGCTTGCTGGCATGGCAGGTGGCATGATACCACTGTACACACATCCCCTACACTTCCCATCTCTCCATGTACAATAGCCAGGTACACACCTATGACCACCTGCAGCGATGCACCCCAGTACTGACAAATGTGAACATGTGCATTACTGAGGATATCAGTGTCTGTGTGTTAGTACACCTGTAGTTGGGAATACCATGAGGGCCTTCACACCTACCGCAACACCCATTGCCATAGTAAGATGTGGCTGCTGCTGTACCGGACATTACATGTACCCTGTTACGCTCCTCTCCCTAATGGCTACAGGACCCTTGCAGTACCAACAAAACAGTGTTGTACAAATGGGTTGATAGGCATGGGATACCCACTGAGTTCTAGCAAGTGTGTGTATGTGTGCATGTCTGTATATTTGTAGGGTACAGCATTCTGAGGCCACATATTCCTATTACAATACACATTGCCACACAGTATAGGTGGGGCATGACAATGCATCACCCTACTATGCCTGTGGCATGTGCATTAGATGCATATCCCTGTAGTACCACTGTTGGAATAGACAATGGGTTGCATCACAGTAATGAGAATGTGTGATGGAGTGTTTTCATGGGTTCCAGTGTGTACAATATCCACTGTGGGGTGTGGGTGCTGTGTACACTGTCATTACACCATGGTACCCCTGGTACATGTCCCATGTACCACTGTATGGTGACCACTGTCACAATCACCCATACAGGTAACTGATACCACAATGAAGGCCAGTTTTGTATGTGCTGTGTGCAGCCTAGCTGTAACACATTGGTCACACTGACAAGTTAGTTTGCACCGATAGGCTCAGGTCTCTCGGATGTGTGTCTGCCTGTTATGTGTCTATTAATGTGTATATGATGGTATGTCACACTATGTATTATCCATATACAACCATTACATCCCCCATTACCATACTGTATATGTCTGGGGATGTTCTGCATGTAACATGTTACCTGGAACACACCTCACCCTAAACGCTGTGTGGTGTGCACAATGAAAGCCACACACATCAGTAGCACTACATACCTAGGTAGGGGTCTAGTCTCAGTGTTGCCAAGTAAGAGTGTGCGTGTATGTGGCTGCATCTACATCAGGTTGATGATTATACATGTCCCAGCAGGTCACCTGTCCATGTGGCACAGGCAGCAACTGTTATACAGACCTGTGACATGTGTTCAACTGTACCCAGGATATGTCACAGCCATGGTGTCACCACTGTGCCATACCTTGTGGAATATGTCTGCAGGCTATCCTCCTGCTGACACATGTACACCTACGACACAAATGGATAACATTATGGAGACCACAATCACTCAGTGTTACTAACAGCTATAATGCAAAATGGCTGAACAGTTACACTACCTGACATGTATGCATTAAACATTACTGTTGACAACATGTTACACAGCAGTACATTGGTACACTGTAGTACAGTCACCATTTGCATCAGAACCATATTAGCCTGTCCCTGCATCAATGTTATGGATGAAAGGGATGTGGCACAGGTATCATCATATGCACAGGGTGTGTTGTTGGTTTGCCAGAGAGCGAGGGTGGGCCATACGATTGACCCCATGTGTGTGGGTGAGGGATGTAATTAGCTGTTATGGGCGTGGTGATGAGGTGTGTGTAGGTATGGGCTTGCCTTAGGTGTGTTTGTATAGTGTGTGGGTATGCATGCACACAGTTCTGCCATGTGGCTGCCGTATACAGGTGTTTCTTGGACAGCTGCATACCATACCTGGCAGGGTGTGCAGTTCAACACCTTCGGCCATGGACACATGGACTGTGCCTGTCAGGGATTCCATGGGCATGTCCAGGTACAGGCCTTGATGTGCTACTCTCCCCTGATGATGACAGATCTCCGCTGGAACCAAGTCCTTCCTAGAACTGGCCAGTGCCACGTGCACATGGCCTGCTGTGATGTGGTGTGGACAGTGCCCTCACAGGAGTGCTGGGGCTGGTACTGCCATTACAGGAATGCCTTGGTGTCCTAGTATGTCCACGTTGACCACCAGCTGTTGGTGTTGCTGGTCTACATCCACGTGGCAATTGGCCCACTCCCACCACATGTTCAGGCACGGGGAAACCACGGTCGATGAGGCCCACCATCTCACCCAACCATCTATCCATGACAATGGTATAATCACGGAGGGCACCTGCAAGTTCATGGAAGTTGTCGCTTACAGATGAGAGAGCAGCAGTCTGCAATCTCAGGCCCTATCTGGTTTACAGTTCCATATGTGCCTGCACCTCCATGACAGTCTGAAACATGTGCCTAGTGGTAACAGTTGTGGAACGTCTGCCAGAGGCATGATGACCAGAGGCCCTACCATGAGCACCCCGGTATATCTGCCTATGTGATGCCCTGCCGGACATCTGGCTATGCCTGCTGTGACCAGTCACAATAGGCATAGATACCACACTCTCCTGTGCACTGGCACCAACCACCAGCTGTCCCTCTGCTATGGCCACTGGTGATGGGGTATGTGTAGGCACTGTAACTGTGTGCGGGGCTGGGGTGGCTAACAGGGGGATGTCAAAGAATGGCACCGTTTCAGCCTCTGACAACCCCGCATGTGCCTCAACAGTCCTATCATCATCTTCAGTGTCTGTATGGCCACCAACATCAGACTGCATGCAAGAAGGACCCTGACCCACCTCGCCACCTGTGGGGGTAAACAAGAAATGCACTTTAAGACCTGTAATGCATTGCATAACAGTACACACACACACACACACACACACACACACACACACACACACACACACACACACACACACACACACACACACACACACACACACCCTGAACTTCCACCATACCTACCTTTTCCTGAGTTTACAGACAATCCCACGTTTATTCACGTAAGTTCCCCATACTGCATTACACTTGGTAACATACACTCATTAATACCACTCATTAACGTACCATTCCTCTAAATGCCTAAATGAGCGATCACAACACAAGACCTGTTACTCCATTACCTCCTTGACTAGAGTGGAGTAGGTTTTACATGGCTTCACTGCTGTCATCCAGTGTTCACCCTGGGTATGTCCAGACATTGTGAGCATGGACCCATTATGTTAGGGGCTACTATGTTCACTCCATAATGTCACACACTGGAGTATAATACGTAACTATTGCTCAGAACATGCCAGATCTGCTGTGCAATCAACTTATCATGTGGACAACAGTAATACATGGATACACTCTCTGGTGGTGTCTAGTAATTCTCCAATGCATCTGTAGAGCTGCATGCATAGGTAGTCGCTCACCTTTCTGCTGATTGCAATATTAAGGGTATACCTGCTGTCTAGTTTCCCTCCCAATGCATGTTCCATGCTACAGACCTTATTATACTATCAGCTGTCCTGTGATTACATATCAGACAAGTATTCCTGGTGTCTCATGTGTCAGTCCATGTCCATGTACTGCACAATTCCAAAGGGAAGTCAAGACGTATGAACAACCCCACAATCACACATGTGCATACTTGGACACCCACACAAACACACACACACACACACACACACACACACACACACACACACACACACACACACACACACACACACACACACACATGCACACACACATCCTACATGCATCAAACCCCCTCCACTCCACCAGATTGCACTTACAGACAAAATATCTCATGTGAGGGATATCAGGAGTAAGCTGCCTTAAGGTATATGGATGTACATTACCATACATTTCACCTTGGCAAAATGCTGGCCTACTGCTTCCTGCCATACAGACAGTTCTTTTTGTCAGTGTGATTGTGATGGTTTCAGTTATGCCTTGTTATGTAACAGATACATCCCACTGTGTCACCTAAAGTCTTTTCCTCCTAGAGATTGCATACAGAGTCGAGTTAGGGGATGCTGGACTATACATCTGCATTACTTACTGTTGAATGATTGTTATCCTGTGGCCCAGTCTGTCTTTACTGTTGTACTACTTGAAGGCCTTGGCCTGGACAGCAATATATGTTATGCTTTCGAAATACTGAATTAAATGACCTGTTTGAGAGTTGCATTAATCTGTTTGTATGTGTTTCAAAGTCTAAACAGCTATATGAGATGGCATATACAACTGTAATCGTACACAATTAAAGCTTTCTCGTGTATGCAAACCTGTGTGTGGTTTTATATCCTTTGACTTCTCTGTGGATATAAGTTTCAGGCAACAACTGTCTTTTGCATGGGTGACTCATACACTGTCCATTTGATAAGGTGGCAACTGTAGGAATATTGGCTGTTCTGTATGGCGTGCACCCTCTAAATATGTATCTTCCTATACATATCTCTGTGTGCGTATGTGTAGTTACATATATATTTATATGTATGTATATGTATATATATATATATATATATATATATATATATATATATATACATACATACATACATATATTTACATATATGTGTGTGAGTGTGTATGAATGTTAGGAATGTTTATTGCTTTCACACTGTACGTTCCGTATGGTAGCCAGATTGTACTACATGATATGTTATTGATACCAGCCTGATACCTCTCAACCTCTTAGAGTAAGAAATCTGGACAAAGCCATGAAAAAAAGTGGTACAAATAGGGACAATATAAATATTGCTATACAAATATATATATATATAAGAAATTTTGAATTAGTATGAATTTTCTGAAGGGTATGAAGTCTAAAACTCAAATGTCTGTCATTATTTTCTAACTTCAATCGTTAATGATTTTATAAGGCAGACTGGACATTCTGCATGATATGTTATTGATACCAGCCTGACATCATACAGGTGGGATGGATTACTGTTAACATCTTATGCCCATGTTGTGTCGGGTCCTGGTTATGGGACTTGCAACAGTTCATACTGTATTGCAGGGCAGACCTGTTTGGCTGTGGGGAGGGGGGCCAATATCAATATGTACATGACATATGTAACTTGGGCCCCCTCACCCCCATTAACGGTGCCTGTGGTCATATATGTATTTTTTATGTTCTCTTTTATATCTATAGATATATATCTGTATATATATATATATATATATATATATATATATATATATATATATATATATATATATATATATATATATATATATATATATATATATATATATATATATATATATATATATATATATATATATATATATATATATATATATATATATATATATATATATATATATATATATATATATATATATATATATATATATATATATATATATATATATATATATATATATATATATATATATATATATATGTATATATATATATATATATATATATATCTATACATATACATACATACATATAGATATTTATATATCTATTTAGATAGAAATATATATACACAAACACATACATCTACATGTTTAAATTCATTTCTTGTACTGTTGAATAACTGTGCTGGATGATATGTTTGTGACAACATCAGTGTTGCGCGTATCTGACATGGCTTAGTGGTGATCCACTTTGGATGTGGTGTGCAGTATCCTGGGTTTGATCCTTGCAAAGGCTGTTTATTTTGTTGCTGGGCAGAACAAGAGCCATTGGATACAGAGTGATTAAGGCACATTTAAGCAGTTGTAAGCAGGTTTTCATGAGTTTGTGCAAAGGTAAGCATTGCTGACTTCCGGTTACAGTTTCTTATACTGACTTAGCTTCTAAATTGCTTAACCTGTGTAGGCATTGCTTACCCTCATGCAAACAGGCTTAAACCCACTTACTGCTGCTTAAAAGTGCTTACTCCCACTTACCCCTGCACTAATTTCTTTAAAAGAAATTAAAAATGGTTGATAGGAAAGTGGTGAAAAAGGGGCACAAAGAGGGAAAGACAGTAGGGAAAATAGTTAGGGATGTGCAGGAAGGGTGTAGGGAAAGTCCATAGCAGCCCATTTCTTCTACAGCAACAGCTATGCATATAGACTGAATTTGCAGCTATATTTGAACACTCATACCCCTGAGAGAGGGGTGAGGACAACAATTATAATTTGTTAAGCCAATTAGAACACATTACATGTGTCCAGTGGACACGTGTGTGAAGTGGACAGTTATGTATGGGGCGAGATTTTTTTTGAGGAACAGATTGCCCTTTTTTTTTTTAGGTGAGAGTGGGATGTTGGGGAGTGGCAGTAGGTATATTTGGGGAGGTAGGTTGGGTTGGTTAGACAAGATAAACAGGACGCATACAGGAGCAGTATATGACACATGTGGGGGGTTAAACACCTTGATGGGGAGGGGTGTTTAGAAATCGGAAGCCCATGAGCCCCCTAGTGGAAACAGTGGGACTGAGGTTCTACCCATGGGCAGTCACCACTGCACCTTCACAGCCCCGAAGGTGGCTGTGCTGGGGGCTAAGTAGGAGGGCCAGGCCGACCCTCTAGTTGCGACACATTTCCTTTAAGCTGGCGTAGCAGATCTCCAACCTCCCTGTGGAGCTCACTATGCACCATGACCCGGACCTGGTGATGGGTCACAGGTTCCTGTCCGTGCCTGCTCCCAGGGGGGATGCAAGCCCCATCTCCTGAGGCAGTTCCACCCGAAGGTGGTTTAGGACCAACAGATGAGGAGGTCCTAGGTTGGGCCCCAGATGTGCTGGTGCCCATTGCCACAGCCAGTTGAGGTGGGACAGGTGGGTCCGCTGGGACCAGCCTTCCCAAACGTGCCATGATGTTTTAATTTTATCAACATATGTGGGTTAGTACTAGTCAACACGTTCCAGGATTAGGTATAAAAGCATGCATAGATATTCCCATTAACCCAAACACCAGATATGGAACAGTTGAATAGCAAACAGAACACATGCATATATGGAACCACAGTGGTTATTACAACAGCATGCAGGTACATTGATGGCAGCATGCCTCCAATGTGGGAGTATTTCAACATGGCACATGCATAGAAACAAATGTAAATAATTATCAAACAATAAGACATATGTCCCAACAGTAGAGTTAATGCAGCACATACCGATTGAGTTGTGTGTTTAGTTTATTGTTGTAGATATGGTGGGGGGGGGAGAAAGATGTAATTTAACAACTAGTATATTCCTGTAGTTCGCATTACTTTCCTAGTCAGTGCTGTCATCTGTACCTTACAGGTATTAGTACACTACCCTATTGTCTTAGTTTGGACAGTGGTATGGCTGTCAACAACTATATACATGAACTGAGTTTTACCTGCAGTATACACCTCTTACCTGGTATACCTGTGGAGGTATTGTTTATTAACACTACCTAGCTGCTTCTACACATACTCCGAGATTCCAGGTTGATGTTATGCATATACCTGTCCATCTCTTATTGCACACACTCTGGGCATGTCTTCACCACATGCAGGTGAACCAGGTCATATTTTGACTATTGCCCTCTTAAACCTTTAGTGAATTGTACAATGACAGGTTTGTATTCATTGACATTTTCCAGATATGTACAGGTCTGACAGTCAGTTATATGACATGAAATGCTGCCTACATGTCAGAAATTAGCACACTGATATGCCAGGGGAACAGGGTGACAGGCAGCAGATATGGGCTGATTAACTGGACATTCTGGACAATTCTGTACACTTGTGGGGTATGATTCTGCATACAGCTTACTACCACTCCCAGGATTCGAACCATGGCTGTGTCTGCTAAACATAAAACACTGTCCATCACCATTGAATGTGCTATATATAGATATTGCTGTGTATCTCTTGTCTGATTTCTGTCTATAATTCTCATGTGGTTTTACATTCTGACCTTGTAATTACAACACACTTATACAGGATTTCCTAGACAGTTGTATTATGTAGTACAGTGTGGGTGACAGTGATGAGTAATACCTTATTATTCAGAGCAACTGCAACACTAACAATGCCATACAATACCAGAGTAAACAGTACCAATACAGGATATCATTCTTTTATTTCTAGGTACAGTGTTCGTATCTGACAGACCTGTTGCAGCAGTATTTGTTAGCACTACCTGAATGTTGCCACACAAATTACAAGATTCCACATTAGTATTATGCACATACGTCTCACTCTGTTACTGTACACACTCTGCTCACAGCTTGATGACATGGGGGTGGAGATGGGACATACTTGGCTAATCACTCTCATAACATTTTGAAAAGTTGCTAGAGTGACAGGTTTTTTCTTATAGATGTCTGACAATCAGTTGTATATATTGTTTGCTGCCTAAATGTCTGGGATCATCCCACTGATTTGCCAGGGAGACAGGGTGACAGGCAGCAGATATGGGACGATTTACTGGACATTCTGGACATATCTGTACAGTTGTGGGGTACGATTCTGCATACAGCCTACTACTACTCACAGGATTCGAACCATGGGTGTGTGTGCTAAAATACAACAGTTCACATCTCAGTTGAGTGTACTATTTGCATTTTGTTGTCTGTCTTTTCACTGTTTTCTAAGTCTCTCTCAGTTGTACTATATGACCTCTTGGGATTACAACAGTCATATACAGACATTCCTACACATTTTATTTATGTAGCACAGTGTGGGTAACAGTGCTTAATACAACAGTACTATTAAGAGATTGCAACTCTAAATTACCATATGATACCAGAGTAAACACATGCAGTCCAGAAGTTATACCTTTATTGTCAGGGTATTGTGCTTTTATTTACATACAACCTATATGAGACTCTTCCTGCCATATTCTCTGGTGTATGCGGTACATGCCTAAAAAAATACAGGTTTTATACAGGCAATTAACTTACTACTACTTTTTGATTTATTTCCTATGACAGTACATGCAAGAGTATTACTAACATGCCTCGCGTCACAATCGCTGCAGTCTACAGGCATGGGCTTCCTGGTTCGCAGCCCGCTCACCTGCCACTGTGAAAGACATAAGAGGAATATTTAGCCATACCTATCCATAATATACATGAGCTGGCAATTATTAAACAGGTAGTGGACTGATACTTACACATGGCTGGGACATCCCCTGTCCTCCTAGCCTCTTGGATCCACTGATCCAAGAAATCCCCCTTTCTCCATTTCAGGTCGGCATAGTGATGCCTGACCTGCTGACCAGTTTGGAGTATGCCAGTGGCACTGGTGAGGTCACAGGCAAGATGGTCCCAGGCTTCCGCTTTGTATTGGGAACCCTGGTACTGGCCCTGCAGCAGTCTCTGGTCATGGTCTTTCACAAGGAGTCCTGCCATGACTCTGGACTCCTGGATGCCCCAGCACTGTGCCCGAAAGTGCACATCCTCTCCCATTCCAGACATAGTGCCTACAGGGGGAAGCTACAACCAGTTATAAGATGTATTCCCACCTGTTGGGTTTAAATAGGGCTGGTTTCCTGCACTTTGCCATGATTGGATGGTTTTGAAAATGCTAAGCTATGAGCAAACCTGCTTACCTAAGGTCGGCATTGCTTAAAGGGGTATACCAATGGGTAGACTGAGTTACCTGACCTACACATTGCTTAAACCAACTAAGCTGGGCTGTGCACTGTTTAGGGTTGCTTAATATTTAATTTGCATTATATTTGCTTTTTGGCATTCATTTATTATTCATTACATGTTATATATGTGTTTGGTATCCATGATTCATGTGTACGTACACTGCACAGGGTCCTTGTGTTTATTAAGAGATTTCAGCACTTTATTTCAATGACACCTTACATCTGGGCTTACTGCAGTACTCCAGTTCACATATTTATGTTATGTAGTAGGTTATACAACATAAAACAGTATACAGATTCCTTTTACATGTTCAGTTTGATTTTCCTATAGTGAGGATCTGTTTGGTGATATTTCAATCATATGTACTGCTGTGATGGCTTAGTGGTTAACTACTGTGACTATAGTGTACAAGGTCCTGGGTTCAAGACCTGTCAAGGCTGCTTATTTTTTTTCTGGCAAGGACAGCGGCTGTTGCATACAGAGTGATTAAAGCACTTTTAAGCAATTGTAAGTGGGTTTGCGCAGGTTTGTGAGAGAGTAAGCAATGCTAACCTTCGGTTAAATATGCTTACAGAGAGTTAGCTTCAATATTGCTTAACCTGTGTGCTCATTGCTTATCCCCACGCAAACAGGATTAAACTCACTTACTGCTGCTTAAATATGCTTACTCGTGCTTACTATTGCTTACTCGTGCTTACCACCGCACTAATTTAGCCAGTAATGTCAAATGGTTCTTGGGATGGTGGTGGGTTTGGAAACTGCATGGTTTATCATTCATTACACATTTTACCTTCCAATTGTATCCCTGATTCCTGTGTACATATACTGTATGGGGCACTTGTAATTATCTTTGGACTTTACAACATTATGACAATGACATCTCACATCTGCATTTAATGCAGTACTCCAGTTCAGAAATATATGTTATTTAGAAGGTTATGCAACAAACAATTTGTCATAAAATGATTTGACATGGAAAATGGAATATACTGGAGTGGGACTCGAACCAGGAATGACTACTCGTAAGGCGAATGCTCTGTCCACAATATTTTTGCTGTACTGCTTCATTTGCATATATCTTGCTTTTTATCCTCTTGTGCCATTTAAGCTGCATTAACTGTAACTAAACAATGGGCAAACCCGCGCACCTATGGTTTCATTTAATCTGTTTTATAAAAAAAACACTTCTTTATATTTAATGTTTTAACTACTGCTCTTATAAACTTGGGGTGATGTTGCTGGGGGTATGCGAACACCTATGAGTGGTCTCGCTCATTCTTATGCATAAACTGTTGTTCATTGCAGGGGCATCTATATACTGAGAGCTCTGCTCTTAGACACGTCCCCTGCACTTGTACATGCTCCGTGCCCATTTAGGAGCTCAGGCAGCTCGCCTTCATTGATATGCTAAATGGCTGCTTCCATGCAGGACTAAGGTAGTCCTGCACGGAAGGATAGTGAATCTGGGGGAAAGTCATGCAAAAGAATGAATATTAAGTTATACCACATACACAACAGCACTTTCATCCATCAGACATCCCTTAGTACGAATCAGATGTACCCTGTGTATTGGTGAGAATACATCAAATTATGTAGAGTGCCATGTCCTCTCATAACATATCAGCATGTTTTTACCAGATACCCAGAAGGGCTATCAATCCGGGTTGTACTCTCTATCCATTTTCATCCATGATTAGTTAAAATAAATTTACTAATTTGATAAATAGTATTGTGTTATATAATGCAATCAACAGATAGAAGAGACACTAAATCTGAGACAAAGCAAGCTGTATCTGTTAATAACTTGCTTGGATTCATGAATTTGATGAATGTACATATATAATACAGAAGTCAGCAGAAATCATGGATATTAAGTCATACCATCTAATCAGCTTTTTCATCCATCAGATAAGGACTTACTGTGGTCCATATGTACCCTACATTTGGTTAAGAATACACCAAATAATACAGTGATTCCTCACACATCATGCCAGTATGTTTGCACTAGAAACCCTCCTACGAGGTACAGCAATCCTTGATGAGGTACACATAAGTAGCAGTGATCAGGGGTGCATGGTTTGAAAGTATAACTGTAAGTTATCTCAATTCTCTATTCTTTTGTTATAATTGCAAAATGATTTTCAGTGTCAGGTCTCACAATACAGTGTCTTGCCCTTCTGATCGGACCCTGACATTTACCTGCATCACTTGTTATGGCCATTATATCAATAGACTATGAAGAGCAGAGATGGGTACTCTGCTCAGCAAACATATTCAGTGGCATTTCTTTACTAAGACACCCTTATCATTTCTATACAACCCTCATTTTAGGAAGAGGAGGAGGTAATAAACACCAGGTCATTCTAATATGATATCTATTCATATATTCTCCTATTACCCATTTTTTCTTCTCTCACACACTTTTATTATAGGGGCAGAGAACCAGTCGGACCCTGTTATGACCTAACAGCATGGTCCTCCATCTCCATAGAAAGAATGATACTGTGGTCTTGTACCACTAAGACTCCTAAATTCCTCCCCACCATCTTATTTATTCAGGCAGGGTCTGGCCAAATACTGCTTTAACCCCACATATGGGCCTTCCCTCACATTGGAGACAATGACCATTGTGGTCATTTTCCCCTAAGACTACCATTATCCCTTAACAGAGGTGAGAGCTCAGAGATATAGCTTGATTTATGTAGCTTGAGTGCAGGGATTTGAGATATGCAAGGGAAGGCAATCCCAAATGGACAGGTAAAGAGTGATATCATAAGAACCCCCACCAATGAAATAGCCCACTCATGCCCTGCCAATGTCAAGCAGTAGCTAGTCTACAAACAGAGAAACACACTCTGACCTGCATAAGGGCACACCCCAGCTTTAAAGCAGAATATTTAAAAAAACAAACCAGAACGAAAGTCACGAGATCTGTATTTCTCCTTTAATTCCAAATATTAACTGTATACTCTAACACAATGACACACTGCTTCGATCACTTAAATAATACTGGTGCAAACACTTACATCCCAAAAATGCCTAACTAAATATTAATTGATCCTAAGGAAAACAAAAAGTAGAGGGGTAAAGCAATTCACATCTGTGCTTTTTTTTTAATCAGTTAAAAAGTTAATCAAAAGTAACTAAGTGTATTTGGTTTAAACACACAGTAACATGGAACCATCTTATAGCTTAATTTGTCACAAACAACACAAGCAAAACCCCAGTCCTGGTTTGGGATAGCTGTAGCAAGCCACTCAATTACCCCCCCCCAAAAAAAAAACACATGCACTGGGCTTCTCTAGCACCCCATGCTGTTAATCAAACTTAGAGTCACTTGGGTAATTGTGAGGGTTCCATTCCTCTGTGCTGTTGGAACTGATGCTATTCTAATCTGATTCTTGGCTGCTTCTAGTCACATTGACTTTGATGTTCTGTAAATAACACACACAAACACACACACATACACACACACACACACACACACACATATATATATATATATATATATATATATATATATATATATATATATATATATATTACAGTTCTCGCACGATAGTTTATTTTTTATCTGGTTTTATGTATTAAAGCTTAAATGTAATTAATGTGATGCAACAACTTAATCTATTAACAGCTTCACACTAGGATTCATAATTTTTGTGGAGATTGCTGTGTGAAGATTCACAACTAATCATACACATATCTGACATTGAATACAACAAGCAATCCAGACAAGGGACTGCATAATTAACGAGAGGGGTATGACCGGCATGATGGACATCATACTGAAGATCCAGTCACGGAAAAAAAAAACGGTAACCCCAGGTGCACAGACACATTTATGAATCCTCTGCCATGTGACCTAGCACTGTAATATGATACTACTGCATATCTGAAAGTGGAGCTGCAATGCAAAGATATGATTATAGCACTACAGCACAGTGCTACAGTCATATATATATGGGGTCCATATCAATTTTTCAAAAGGCTAAACTATCAAAAACCATATGGTCTGGAAAACATGGTTGACATTTTGGCTTATCAAACTGCTATGACTGGGCTTGCAGTACACCAAGGAATCAGGGAATTGGCACTTTTGACCATTGTAATAAAATCTCAGAGTTGGTATAAATAATTAGCAGGTGTTGTGGGGTGGGGGGGGATTCTGGGAGGGTGCTTGCCCTCTGCAAAACATTGTTTCTATTGCTGGTGGGTGTTGTGTGGCTTTATGTTAGTTTTTCGATTAACTGCATTGTCAACCAAATGGTCTCGACCATATGAGATTTGACATTTTTTTTTTATAAACTGACATATATCCACATATATATGCAGTATGCATAAACATACTGGCCACATGCTTTGTTGATATCATGATGTGCATGGCTTAAGGGATGTGTTTGGTTAGCCCATTGTAACTCAGCATGAATTCACAAAACGTGGTACTAGCTATCTTCATTAGCATAACTGCTTGGCTATTTGTCTATACTTAGTGTGATACATGGCTTTGACATCATTTTGCACAATTGTGGAATAAAGGAATTTCTTTAAAATATCTGTAGACTTGAAGTTTTATATAGTTAAGGGAGGAATCCGGTTTGTAAAGTACCACAGTAAGAGAAACCAATCCTGCTGTGAATGTCAGAAACATGGAGACAGATGCCATATTGAATGTGTAACTACAAATCCAAATCACTTGCACTGAATTGCACTATTTAGCTATGGCTGAGGAGATTGTAAAGTACATGAGCAATGGGGTCATATGCTTATGCTTAGGCATGGCTACACCATCTAAATGGGGGTGAATGCATAACACTAACTGCAGATAGTAGTCAGGGTCATAAAATACCAGTGACTGTAGCCAGGGCTGTATTACATAAAAGGATGGTTGTGCATAGTGCTAACTGCAGCTGATCACCATAAGCATAAAGGGGTGAGGGCTATGGCAATTGTTATGAGCATTCCATACCATGCCTTTTGCAGCCACTGACTGGCCTGTTTCACCTATGAAGTTGCATGTTTTGGCATGACCACTGAAAGGTGGCAGTGCCTGAAAAGTTCACTAGCTAAGATAATGAAATACTATTGCAAACCCTCTGGAAACATGACATGTGCCTCCTTGGAAAAGCAGCTGCAGACAAGCATTATCTGCTCCATATTTGGAAGGGACTGGTTCAGGATGTGAAAGCTGAGGATTGCCATAACTATTGTCATAACAGCTATGATAAAACTATTGGGATGGTACTCCATAAAAAGGAAAGTTCATCAGACATTGCAACAAACAGGTTCACTGCTGCCAAATTTAAAAGTAACCTCTATAATAAAACCCTAAAATAAACAGATTCTACAATAAAAGAACTATAATTCATTGACTGCAAAACACATTTAAATCTCAACATGCCAATGATTCCCTTGCTAAACTAGGCAAAGAATCCCTGACCCTGATCAAATCAATCAAAGCCAGATATGAGGTAAAATAGCCACCCAGGTGATGGACATCCACAAATCCTTTTTTAAAGTGTATTGGTTACATTCTGTACAAAATGTAAATAACAAATCTTTGAGTTGGGTGTAACTGCATTACCATATTCATTACCAAACTGCATCATTTTATGTAGTTTTTGTTGATAAGTATGTTCCTCTGAAACCTTTCTTGGATTTGAAAATCTTTTCCATGACATCATAAAGGACTGCACCCACAATACCTTGCTACTAAAATTAATGTATAGACTACTGTATTTCCATGTTAAATGCACCAACAGGAATTTCTTGCAGGCAGAACATGTTTCATTGAGCATTAATACATGTGATTATGTTGTGGCGAAGCCCAAATGTAAGTAAGAAGTTGCTTCCATAAAAAAATATAAGTAGAAAGTTGCTCCCTTAGAAAGACAAGTTGTTTTTCCTTACCCATAATGATTTGCAGTCATATGTAAATTAGTGCCCAGTACCTACCATGATATAATTTTGTTGGAGTGATTATGAAGGAAATTTGAATAAATAGTGAAACTAAAAAATAGTACAATCTGTTGTAATCATTTTTTTTTGTAAAGTCAGTTGCAAACTTAACATTAGGAATGTAACTGGAATTGAAAGTAATTCTGAAATAACAGTGCTTCAGAACATTACACTTTAACTGTGTTAGAAATCTCAAAAACAATGCCAGTCACTATGTAGAGCTAAGAATAAATATTACATGCTCAGGCCTAGAGGACAAGCCATACTTATCAGCTGTCCAAATCATTGCAGAATGTCCAGATTTCTGTCACATACATTTGGTCTATTCCTCATAAAATTTGTGTTTGTCTGGAAAATGACTGAGGATTGAAGTCATTAAATAATGGCAGATATTTGAGTTTTATCCTTCAGAAATTGCATTCTAATGCAAAACCTATTATTCTAGCAGCTTTCTAAGTTTATAAGAGCAATATTTAAAACCTGTCCTTATTTTCAGCCTTTATCCCTTTATTATTGTTGCATTTATTCAGATTTCTTGTGCTAAGTGGTTGAGAGGTATGGACATAGCTAATTTCCTATATTCCCACATCACATACCTACATTTACACACATCCCTCAAACTTCCAAGAAGAAAATCTGCAAGGCACTATCCAAGGTTAAGAACACAACTTCTGTAGAGCGGGATAAAATACCTGGCTTTGATTAGTCTGAAATATGACTTGTTAGACCCACTACAGAATATATTCAATAGCAGTCTCCAAACAGGATTTGTTCCTGATGAATGGCAGACTGAAACAGTCATCTCCTTCCACAAAGGTGTAGTATCAACAAACCCAGGTAATTCTAGACCAATAAGCCTGTACAAAAGGGTCATTATGGAATTAGTACATAAGGATATAGATAACTTACAAACCCTCGACCCAGGTCAGTTTGGATTCATCAAGGGCAAATCCTGCCTACTTACTCTGGTCAACATCTTCAAGAAAGCTGCTGAATCAATGGATGAGGATAAATCAGTACACATCTCATATCTAGACTTCACAAAGGAATTCAACATCATTCCACACTCAGGTATCATAGATAATGTCACCCAACTAAATGTAAATCCCAATGTTACTAACTGGATAGCAAATTAACTTATAAACAGAACCCAGGAAATTAGGCTAAGTGGCTATACTGCCAACAAAAGTTTTCTGCTAGCAATTTACCCCAGAATTCAGTCTGTGGGCCATGCTTCATTAGCAAATTCATCACAGAGGTGAAATCAGATGTTAAGGGTTTATGGCTTATCATGTTTACAGATGACTGGAAACTTAGTATCATCATAAACTCACTAGTGAACACAAAAATCCTCCATGAGACTCATTCCCAAACAAATAGCTGGTGTTTAAACCATGTTATAAAACTAAATAGTAAGAGATGTATAATTCCATCATTTGGCAAGCATGCCTTCTCTTAGAAACATATTGATGATACATCATGAAAGTTGATACCATTGTAAAGGATCTGGGAACTTATGTTGATAAGGAATCATTTTGTAATCACCACATATCAACTATTGTAAGGAAGTCCTTTTTCTTTGCAGGACTTATATCTAAAGGTATGGTGTCCAGGTCCAGGGTTGTAATCATTCCAGTTTACTCAACTCTCATCAGGCCGATCATTGAATATAATGCCCCATTCTGTATATACCTATTCAAGCACTTATCACAGCTGGAGCAACCACAACACTTTCTGACTTAAAACCGAGGCTTGAATCACAAAAACTATGCAGACTATCTCAAAACCTTGTCCCTTTTTGTGGTAAGGAGTGATCTCTTCCTCATGTATAGCCCTTAAGACCTTATGCTGTCCAAAATAATATATATTTGCAAGTTCAAGGGTGGTATACACACCTGTGCAAGAGATTTAATTCTCTTTTCCAAAATACAACATTGTGGAATAGGTATGTATCACTGACAGCACATCTTATAGGGAACTGTCTTTCACTCCACATAAAGCAAGGCACTTTTGCTACTCCATTCAAATGTAACTTGGATGACTGGTTTAGAACCCATGTCCCTCATGGACAGGGAGAATAGGTAAGTGTCCTGACATATCATGTTTTGCCCACCTCATTGTTATTTGTATGCAGTATATAAGGGAAAAAACCACAATGAGAATGTAAGTATAGGATCTTAAGTTTCTCACAGACCAATAGACTAGTAAGTACCTATGGACCCATGAACACTGAAGTAGCTCATTGTAGTTCAGAAGTTTTTGTTCTTACTTGCAAGACAAGGAGAAGTGAGCTCTCATACCTGGGGTGTGGCCTGTGCGTGGAAGCTGTAAGATAATGTACAGCATCTAACCAGTGGTATGGAGTATAGGGAGAGGGAGAGGGAGCAGACAGTGTTGCATTGTGTGTAGGATGATGTACAATACCTCCATAGTGACATGGAGTAAGGGACAGAGAGCAGACAGTGCTGCATTGTGTGTAGGATGATGTGTAATAGTCACCCACAGACATGTATTGGGACAGGACGCTCATGTTGTTGTATTATGTGTAGGATGATGTACAGCAAGTGCTCAGTGACATTGAGGATAGGAACATGGAGCAGTCAATGCTTTTTTGTGTTTATGATGACATGAAGCACACTGCACAGTGACATGGAGTATAGGTACAGGGAAGAGACAGTGCTGTACAGTCTTTAATATGACAAGCAGCACCCTGTACATTGACAAGGAGTATTGGCATAGAGAGCAGAGAGTGCTGCATTGTGTATAGGATGACATGCAGCAGCTGCATAGTGTCAAGAAGTATAGCGACAGGGAGCAGACTATGCTGCATGGTATGTAGGATAATGTGCAGCACATGGACAGTGACATAGAGTATAAGGAATGGGAGCAGAGATGGCTGCATTGTGTTTAGGATGCCATGCAGTACTTGCCCTGTGGAAGTGGGCATAGGGACAGGGAGCAGACTGTGCTGCATTGCGTGTAGGATGATGTGCAACATTTGTAGATTGACATAAAGTAAGGGTCAGGGAGCAGACAGTGGTGCAGTTTGTGTAGGATGATGGAAGCACCTGCACAGTGAATGCCATGTAGGGACAGGGAGCATATAGTGCTGTATTATGTCTAGGATGGTGTACATCACCTGCACAGTGATGTGGTTATAGGTTCAGGGAGCAGACAGTGCTGTATTGTGTGTAGGATGATGTACAGTAACTGCATTGTGAAATGATATATAGGAAAAGGGAACAGAGAGTGCAGCATTGTGTGCAGGATGACAAGCAGCAGCTGCATAGTGACATTGAGTATAGGGAGAGGGAGCACACAGTTATGCATTCTGTGTAGGATGATGTACAACACCTGCACAGTGACACTGAGTAAGTGACAGGGAGCCGACAGTGCTGCATTGTGTGTAGGATGATATAAACAATAGCACAGTGACATGCAGAATAGGGATAGGGAGCAGACAGTGCTGCATTACATGTAGGATGATGTACAAGCCCTGCACAGTGATAAAGAGTAAGGAACAGAGAGCAGACAGTGCACCATAGTTTGTAGGATGATGTGCAATACTAACCCACTGACATATATAGGGACATGGAGCTGACTGTGCTGCATTGTGGATAGTACGATGTGCAACACCTACACAGTGGTATAGAGTACACATGCAGGGAACAGACAGTGCTGCACAGTCTGTAGGATGATGTGCAGTACCAACTCAGTGACATGGAGTATACGGACAGGTAGCAGACAGTGCTGCACTGTCTGTAGGATAACATGCAGTACATGATCAGTGACATGCATTATAGGGACAGGGACCAGACAGATCTGCATTGTGTGTAGGTTGGTGTGCAGTACCTGCACAGTGAGATGGAGTATAGGGGCAGAGAGCAAATAGTGTTCCAATGTATGGAAGATTATGTGCAGCACCTTTACAGTGACATGTATTATAAGAACACAGACCAGACAATGCTGCATTTTGAGTATGATGATGTGCAGCACCCTGCACAGTGACATGGAGTATAGGTGCAGGGAAAAAGACAGTGCTGCCTAGTCTCTAGGATGATGTTCATTACCTGCTTTATAACATGGAGTATATGGACAGGGAAAAGACAGTGCTGCTTTGTGTGCAGGATGATATGTAATACCTACCCAGTGACATGTATAGGGACAGGGAGCTGATGGTGCTGCATTATGTTTAGGATGATGTTCAGCTCCCGGCACAGTGCTGGGGACTATAAGCATAGGGAGCAGACAGTGCTGCATTGTGTGTAGGATGATGTGCAGAAGCTGTACAGTGAAATGAAGTATAGAGAACAGGAGCTAACAGTGCTGCAATTTCTGTAGAATGGTGTGCAGTACCTGCACAGTGACATGGAGTAAATGGTCAGGGAACAGACAATGCTGCATGGTGTGTAGGATGATGTGCAGCACCTGCACAGTGACATGGAGTATAGGGACAAGAAGTAAACAGTGCTGCTTTGTGTGTAAGATGATCTGCAACACAGTCACATTGACAGGGATTATAGGCATAATGTGCAGACAGTGCTGCTTTGTGTGCAGAATTATGTACAACACCTGCCTAGTGACATGGAGTATAAGTACAGGGAGCAGACAATGCTGCTGAGTTGACTGGTGCAAATGTTGTATTCCTAGGTGCCTTCTTGTGATACAGTGTAAGGGATATCTGTCTGCTTCCACATGCCTTTCCTTCTGTGGACGTTGGATGATCCAGATATTGGCAGGTCAACCTCAGACCTTCTCCAGTCAGACTACACACTCCATTGTAGATGCTGTATAACTCCCTGTAGGTGATCAGCCTATTACATCCAATCATAGATGAGATACAAGTTCCATGGCTGTCATCAGGATCCTTGCATAGTATGCTATATCAGGTGTGGTCCTGTAGATATGGTCACTCTCCACTGAGCTTGAAAACTAGGGCATGGCAGTAAGTGGCCTGCATCTGCACATGGTACTATCTTTAAACAAGCCTGCATAATCCATATCAAGGTTGGTAGTTAAGTATCCAAATGCTTGAATGAGCAGGTGGCTAAAGCCAAATCAGAAGGAATAAAGGACTCAAATTCAGCGGCTTCCTAAAAGGCATAATAGATAAGAGGCAGGGTGTAAGGGCTTCTGGCTCATATACCAGATGACAGCAAAAGTCGACAAGAGAATTGAAGATTTATATAATTGACTGGCTTGCAGAGTTATTCTTTCACTGAAACTAACAGGAATTAAAACTGCATGCTTTGTGTTAAAATGATTAAATAAATACTAACATCATAAAATAGGCTGAGTTCAAATAAATTAAAGATTGGTAGCGTTGTTGCCTCACAGCAAGAGGTTCTTCCATTCAATTCTTGGCTGGAGTGCGGGGAGTGCCTTCTGTGTGGAGTCTGCATGTCCTCCCCACGTTTGGGTGGGCGTTCAAAAGACATGCGTAAATGGGTGTGCCTTCGTTGAAGGTTGGACGTCGAGCTGGCACCTCGGCATTCATGAAAATCTACTGCCAATCATTAGCGGACCGGAGTTCCACTGTGGCGACTGCTAACCAGGAAAAGCTGAAATACAACAACAATTGAAAAATTGCATCTAGGGAGAATGGGTTTCTCAACAAAGCAGCACAGATTGATATGTTATACACTGTAATTCATAAGCAAGAGAGACTATGTGGTAACTATTTTAAATTTAAACTATGCATGATCTACAACAATACATTTTAAGATGTGTAAAGTGAAAAGAGATGATAGCTGAGTTGAATCACACCCTAAACAGAAGCTGCAGATTAAATTATATTCACAAAGGTAGTCTCACGTAGTCTCAAATTACTACATGCACTAAATTTTATAGAATCCCAAGAAGAAATCTACTACAGAAAAGGTTAATTACGATATTTGCAACTTTTAATTTAGAAATGAAAAAGGAAAGCCCTGGGAACTAAGCCCTAAATCATTTCATCAATACTGAATACAACCAAAAACTGGTGAAAACAAAAAGGAACAGAAAAGTTCAGAGAAGTGTTAATCCAGCCAATAATCCACTTGCTGCTTGAGTGGGCTTGATGTGGATTATTTCTGTTCCAGTTTTATTCTTCTCATTTCATCAATACCACATACTGATCATTGATACTCCCCGGTTTTATCTTTAAACCCTCAGCATGCTCCTTCTAATTATTTCTTTACTGAGACAGTGCCAACAGTATTTGCCATGCATCTGCTATCCAATTAAATTGCCTAAATATAGCTTCAGCTGAAGTATCTTCTAGAATATTTAAAGAATTAAATACACATTGCAGCATACAAAAAATATGTTTTAAATCATATTTGTTTTATTTTCAGTGCTTTGAATGTAAATGGGTTCTAATTTAGCATCACATGGTGCTTCCTGATGAGTAGTCCTTCACCACAGATCTCTCCATCTCATCCTTAAAGTATACTACATTCACTTTTATGTCAAACACTTATAATTAAAGAGTAATTAATCTATGCAGCAGCATGCATCTGTTTCTTATAAGGTTGTTATGCTCTGAATTCTGTTTTCTTATACAGTACACCTGATTGCCACCAGGGTATGTAGAACATATATGTGAATGAAAAAGCCATAAATTATTAAAGTGATACATTGAAAGCACAGTTTTCTAAATGAATTTTCTGATGGAAAGTTTATTAATATTTAAACCATAAACAATGTAAATAACATAGCAAAACATTAGAATTTGATTACTGATTTACTGATTAGAAAATGCTCTCATATTTGCATTGGAAGGGCTAATGCTTTAATATGCAGGAAATGCTGTATGCACATGAGGCAGAATTTAATTAAATGTATGTATGAATTTCTCACCATTTCTTTGATAATTATGCTTTCATCATGTGTTGGAATAATCATACATTTAGAAATAAGCTGAATCAAATAGATATTTCTGTTTAGGAAGTAGGAGTCCATGGATCTTTTTGAAATCCTATGTACAAATTTACACAGATATTCCAGAAAATACATTGTAGCATTGTTTTCCTGATTATTCTAAAGTTTACATATGCAGCAATATTTTCAAAGAAATAATATTATTCTTGCATAGATTTGAAGTGTATTGTTTAGTGAATGCAGTCTCAAGAGAAATACCTCCTCTAACAGATTCTCAGAAACCAATCTTGGATTACAAATGCTGCTATGGGTCTCTTTTCCTTGCAAAAGCGTGGAACATCAGGCTCATTGACATATCACATGTAATATGGTAAAGGCAATCAGTACTAGGGTAGCTGCCCTTGTGGGCCATTTTAAGCTCAGCCAATCTCCCTTAAAGGTAAGAATTAAACTGTGTACATTTGGTCAGGAAAGTCACCTCAACCATTGTGCTAACCCCAATCCACATAGTTATGAAATTTAAGTGAGCTATAAGGGATTTTACTTGATTTGTTGACTGGCCTTCTACAGATGATCAAATGCCAGCATCATCAACATCAACCCCACTTTCCCATTTTATATATAATTGGTGTTCCATCAAAAGTATTTCCACCTGTTTGAATCAGCCTGCTGGCATTGAGAGATAAATCCCTGACTGCAGCCCAGTGACCTGAGTGTTAGTGTCAGGGAACTGACCGAGTAACAGGGAGGATGAGTGCACCTATTCTGGAGGGAATCAAGGGTATGGTGGTCATCATCCAATGGACAGTGACAGAGGCCAGAAGCCAAGAACATGATGCTAGGTTGGGGAGTAAAGGGAAAAAAGGATGACAGATCCCACACTAGTGCCAGATGTTGGAATCAGTCTCGATGTTGCCTTATATCTCTCCAGACCAACCAGCACATAGTATGTCAACACATAGGGGGAGAGGAGTCACACCAATATAAAAAATTTCCATATGACTTTATGACAGCTTTTCCCCTTTTCACCTGTTGTGTGTTGGGTACCTAGCCCCCTGGTACCTGCATAATGTGCTTTTTCAGTTTCAGAGCAGGACTTCTTTCAGATGGAAGATGTTCCCAGCTTAGGGAATACCAGGCATCTACCAGGTAAGGGATAACAGAAGATACAATTGATGTGGCAGAGGTGGCTTGATGGTTAGTTGTCAGGAAGAAAAAAGGCAGCATTTTCTTTTATCACTTCCATTCTCACACCGTCTCCATTCCTGAAATGTTAACAAAAACGTTATGAATATGAACAGCCTTGACTTCAGGTTTGCATCCTCATAGACTGAGAATATAGAATTATTTTTGTTTTTGCTTAAATATGTTTGTGTTTCATAATGAATGATGCGTCTCCAACATTTATTACTATATAGAGTTTGGCACAGACTTAAGAAGATCCTTAGTTTCTTAAGAAACAGTTTACAAAACAAATATATTTAAAATGCATATACATATGCAATATTAGGAAACATCTCACCACAGCATAGTCAGTGCCTTGCAGAGTAAAACAAAGTTGGGTTTCTTCACCTGATAAAATGTCATAACATCACAGATAACTCTTCTCATTTCCTCCTCCCTAGCTATACCATTTTGTTCCAGTTGATCTGACAGTTTAGCTGCTGCTTCCATTTTTCCATGAAATTCCTGCAAAGTGCTGATTAGTAGGCCTCTACCTATGCAAAACATTTAAAGAAAGCTTCAAACAAGTCTATCAAGTATACATATACAATATAGCTATATATATATATATATATATATATATATATATATATATATATATATATATATATGTGTGTGTGTGTGTGTGTGTGTGTGTGTATATTTATATATATATATATATATATATATATATATATACACATATACATATATTTTGTGTAGTTTAAGTGATCGAATGGTGTGATCATCACACAGAAAAAAAATGGCACAGCTGATCAAACATTGCTGGCATTACTTCTGTGTAAGATCTCGAACAGTGAGGATTGGGAGTTTTCCCTTTCCCCTGCAGAACAATCTTAGGGCTGGTATATTTACTTATATAATTAGTAGGGGTGGTGTATATTTCCTACCACATGGGGGTGCAGGGGGGGCAACTGTTTTTTTTTTTTTCTTCGCTTTTTTAACTTTTGATTTTCTGGGGGCTCGACCATTTTTTGTCAATCTTATACATTTCAATTCTATGCATATACGACCAAGTGTCAAATACTAATACATATCTATATACACACACACACACACACACACACACACACACACACACACACACACACACACACACACACACACACACACACACACACACACACACACACACACACACACACACACACACATATATATATATATATATATATATATATATATATAGATATATATACATACATACACACAAACATAGAAAGAAAGAAAGATCTAGACTGGCTAATTGTACCCCCAAACAATTTGATCCAATTGCAGTTGCACCTCTTGCTCCACCATAGCTATGGTACTACAAGAAAATTATATCATTGTTCCTAGAACTGCTAAGTCACTGCATGCTCCTACATTATTTTTGATTGTAAGCAGCCTAACAAAAAATTGTTTATGCTGTAAGCTTCTTATGCTGTAATGTCTGGAGCTTGTTAACAATTCACAGATTTTTTTTCCTAAGCACAGTGACTAACAAATGTCAGGCTAACAGTGTAATGTATTTGTCATATAACATCCATTTTTTACAATATGGAGAATTTAGATACTAATATGTTAAATAATTTACTGAAGTACAGGTTGTAATGCAAATCGTATAGTTTACTCACAAAAATACAGACTAATTAGATTGTTATGCATAGTTAAATTAAGGAGTCTATTCTTATATTAGAAGACCAAATTCAAGGTGAATCCTTTTTCTGTTTTTTATAGCATATCCTGCATTTAGAATTTTTCTTAAATTCGTCAACATGGTGTATCCTACTGAGGGCTGCCATCATTGATTTGAGATCATTACATTCATATTCCTGATTGGTCATTTTCAGTCCTTTTGCAAGTCTCTACTTCTGTAACTGTGGTCAGTCTACCGGAAGCCACCCCTACCCAGATAGGTGAGGAGGAGGTGCGTTCCCAGCTACTAACCAATGATTTAACCAAGACATCTGGCTCAGAGTTACGGATTTATGTTACAGAATTGGATTGCCTTACTCAAAATGCTTCCAAATTACTGCATCCTTCCAAAAAATTAATACATTGTCCACTTACTGTTTTATACACACTGATGTTCATATCTTGAAATTCCTAAAAAACTTGAAATTTTTACAGTCAAATCCTACTAATAACATGTCGCAATGTCCTTGTGGGTGAGGTCTAGTAATAATTCTATGTGGGTACTCACATCAATCTCCAGGAAAAAGCTAGGGTATAGGTTAGAAGTATCTTCACTGCCAGAATGTTGGCAAGGTTTACAGACCTACTTAGATTCCATGCTGGCTGACTGAATATTATAAGTATCCTCAAGCATGAGGGTGGCAGCCATCAAGAAGGCTCATCATCATTAGACAGGGAAAGGCTAGTAATTCTTAGGATGAGGCGTGAACATTCAGGATGAAATTGCATTATACTGTTTAGATAACTGATCATCCAGAATGTTTATTTGTTAGAAATATACAGGATATTTTCCTGTATGGTTCCTGTTGTCTAACAGCTTAAGTTTGTGCCAGACCTAGATTCACAGTTATATCTTTTACTATATCCAAACAGTTTACTAAATAATTCAAACTCATGTTTCACTCATCTGATTCACTAGTAAAGAACATGGTCTTCTATTTTGAACATTACTTTAAAATATTTCCTTCTCTATACGGCCTTTTGCCTCCATACCTGCCAACCACAACACTCCCTCCATTTGTCTTGTGTCTAATCATTCATAGGTTCATAGATTAGTACTAAAATAAACTGCCCCTCTTGCCATTTTTTTTAGCAGCCAATTATCCTTGAGACTCAAACAACCCACCTTGTGTTTGTAAGGCAAACACCTTAACCATTAGGCCACCCTCCCAACCCCTCAATAGTGGTGAGTCACCAATGTGAGGTACCTGTGTCTGATAATCCCAATACAAACATTAAAGTTATTTGAAGTAACTAGGTCTATTATAAATTCAAATTAACAATGCAAACTTGGGGAAAATAACACAGAAACATCACACAGATTGTGTCTACAATGACTCCTCTAACTCACATAGGTATCAGAGAAAAAAAGAAAACTGGCATTAAAAAAAACATAAAAAAGTGTAAATGCACTGAGATAAATGCAAGATTTGTATTGGGGAACAAAACAGAAACAATGCACATTATGATGGTCACTGTTCTGTAGTTCTTACTAGCAATGTGAATTTAAGCAATGTTTCTAATATAGAATGTACTATATGGATTTTCCTAAAATCCACAAAGATAATGGAATCGCTTGTTCATAGTTGCAATGTGATGTTAAGTAATATATCTGAAAACATTACTCTCATACTCTGTGTCCTAGATAGATCTCTTCTGAGGTTTGCAAAGATAATGGATACCTAATATGATATAACAACTCCCAAGTCCCTAACTGTGTTATATCCAGATATTATGGTACTTAAAAATGCAACTTGAGGTAGTCAAAGGATATGCAAACATGTGAGGGCAATGCTAGTGTGAATGCACACGTGGAATAGTTACTTGAAAATATTAATCCATAAACTTTAATTTCACTATTCAGTGATAGCTGTGAGGTAATGTCAAGAGCAGTTAAATTTCAACCCTGGGACAATGCCATTTAGTGTAAGTAAATTGATAACTAAATTATGTAATTAATGGCGGACCTTGTGGGATTTTAATGGGAAGTTAGTTGTACTGTACATAAAAAGAGAAATTGTACAACGGTCTGGTAACATCATAACAGTTAATGATGTATTCAAAGAAAGTTAACAGACAAAGATAAGAAAAAAAAACACAGAAATCCTCTACCAACTAATAAAACAGCTGGTGTAAAATAAATATAGTTGAAGTAGCAAATAAACACCAACTGTACCACAGCTAAGAAGTTTATTATAAAACAGGTAAGAACTTTCAGGGATGTGCCCCTTCATCAGACAACTCACAAAAACAATTCATTCCTTATATAGTAGAAGCACCTGCTATCAATTAAGTCTTAAAGATACAATGTTAAATACAAATGCTTTAACCTGGTCCACTCTAGTATATCTTGAATATGCACATATCTGGTTCAAAAATTCATAAATATTAGAACACATATTATGTATATGAGTCATGGTTAATAATGGCATAATGCTTATGGTGTTTACCTTACAGACACAACATGCACTGTTCAATCCCCACATGGGGCAACCGGCTAGGCTCAAAATGGCCACAAGGGCACCCAGCCCAGCACCAGTCCATGAACCTATATTAAAATTGCTAAAACCATGTCCTACTATGCAAATAATTTTTTTAAAAACATAAACTATAACATGCAACATATTTATTTATTTATTTACATTTGTTGACCGGGAGTGTCCGACTGGATGTAGGTCCATTTTCAGCCAAGGCCCAGGGAGAAAAGCTCCACAGTTAAAATAAGCAGACAGTAGTTACATTGGATTACATAGCGATTAACAATTTGAGTAACATAGCAATTAATTACAAACATATTTATAGATGAAGAACATAGTACATCAGTAGACAACTAGAATCTTTATCTGCGAAGTACATAACAAACATTAACAAATGTTACAATAAGAAGTTCCTGCTGTATAATAAGTACTAGGCTTATGAGCATTTGAGCTTGATACAATCAAGGTAGTTAGTGGGGTGAAAAGAAAGGTAGTGGTTGGATGGGATGGGTGATATTAGAGAGAGAGTTACAAGGGCATAGCCAGCATGTTTTTAGGTGCGCTTTTAGTAAAATTTTGAAGTGGGTGCATGATGGTACAGAGGTAATTGTGGGTGGGAGGGAGTTCCATAATTTGGCTATGGTGCAAGAGAATAGTGTTTCACCAGCAGAGTTATTGGCTTTAGTGATCTGCAAGTGATTTTTGTTGCTGGATCTTAGTGGTCTGGTGGTGCGACAGGGTTGGGGTAGATTCTGGAGGGATGGGACATTTAGTGGATGGTTTACTAGTTTGTGGGCGAGTGAGAGTTGATACAATTGAAGGAGGTGAGGGAGTTCAAGCCAGCCCAGTTCAGCAAGTGAGAGACAGTGGTGACTAGGGTAGGATGCCCCTGTGGTGAATTTGGCGATTTTGTTGTAGCAGGTCTCTAGCTTGTTTAGATCGCATTGCCTTAGGTTGGTATATATTGGAGAGGCATAAAGTAAGGTAGAGATAAGGTGGGAATTTGCTACTGAAATCTTTGCTGCTTTGGTGAGAAGTTGCTTATTTCTGTATAATGCTTCTAGTTTTTTGTGGACTTTTTTATGGTCATGGATATGTGAATTTCAAATTTTAGTTTATTGTCTATTTCCACTCCTAGCAATGTGGTGTGTTCAGTTGGGTATATAATGGTATTGTCTTTTGCTGTGATGTTAAAGTGTGAGTTGTTTTCAGTATGTTTGGTGGGTTGGAAGATGAGTAGTTTAGTTTTGTTTGGGTTGAGTATTAATTGGGCATCGGATAATCAAGTTTCAACAGAGGAAAATGCTTCCTGTGTGACATTTTGCAGTTTTGGTAGGCACTGGGTTGAGCAGATGATGGTTGTGTCATCTGCGTATTATATGAGTGTGCCATGTTTGGTGGCAGAGGCTAGATTATTGGTGAAAACAGCGAAGAGTAGCAGTCCAAGGATGGATCCTTGGGAAACCCCTATGGAGACAGGTAGTTGGAGAGATATGTCATTCTGCCATACAACAGATTGTTGGTGGTCAGACAGGTAACTCTGAAACTAGTTGGTGACTGATTGAGAGAAGGATAGGTTATTGAGGACAGAGATGAGTTGTGTGTGTGGGACTATGTCAAATGCTTTAGATAGGTCTAGGAAAGTAGCAGAGGAGAGATAGCCATTGTTTTTATGCTGAAGGATAGTGTTAGTAAAGTAGAGTAAGGCTGTGGTGGTGCTATGGTTTGGTCGGAAACCATTATGAGTATTGGAAAGGTCATTGTTAGTAAGGAGGTAGTCTGAGACCTGAGAGTGTACGCATCTCTCTAGTATTTTGGAGAGTGGAGAGAGAATAGCTATAGGGCAGCAATTGGTTAGTTTTCTGGAGGAGCCGCCTTTGTGGAGGAGAATTATATGTGATACTTTCCACAGTGTGGGAACATAACTTTCTGACAGAGATCGGTTAATCAAGATGGATACTGGGTAGGCCAGAGCATCAGCTGCAATTTATAGGTATTCACTTGGGAGGTTGTCTGCTGCTAATTTGGTGGGCTTAAGTTTAGTTAAGAGTTTTTCTATGTTGAAGGTAGGTACAGGAGAAAAAGAGAAGGCAGTGTGGAGATTACTAGTTGAAGGTGTGGGTTGGAGGGGAGGGGGGTTGTGTTGTTTTGCTAGCGATAGTATGGTTTGTGTGAAGTGTGTGTTGAATGAGGTAGCAATATTTTCGGAGAAGTGAGGGATGTTAGGAGGAGGGGTACTGACTTTACCTGGGAGGAGGATGGAGTTTATGGAGGACCAGAATTGTTTGGGGCTGTGTTGGGAGGAGTCTAGGGCAGACTGGTAGTATTGGAATTTGTCCTGTTTCATTAGCTTTTTGACTCTATTGCATAGTTCTAGGAATTTCTGTCTAGTTATTCTGTAGTTCTAGGAATTTCTGTCTAGTTGAGGGGGGTTTGGTTTTGCACCAGTGCTCCCAGGCTTTATGCATGTTTTTCATTTCTGACTTAGTGGTTTTCTGTAGCCATGGGGTGGGTTGTGCTTTGGTGCTGGAAAGTCTTATGGGCGCATGGTAATTAAGGATGCTCAGGAAGGTAGTATTAAAAAATTCAACTGCGTCATCAAGACTGAGGTACTTTAGAGGATGCCATAGGTTCATAGGTTCATAGGTAGGTACTAGGCTATTGGCCCAAGAGCCTACGTAAGCCTAGCCAGCAAGATTCCATAGCTTATGCCACTCAAGAAAGTTATTTTCCTGTGCCACTGTCCAGCAGAGACAGAGAAGTGATCCCTGGTGTGTATTTCCTATTTTCCATCCACTCATCAAGATTTTTCTTGAAGACTGCTAATGAAGAACTTTGCTTGACATAGATGGGTAACTTGTTCCAGAGTATAGGAAGTCTCTGGGATAGAAATCTATCCCTCCAGCATGTCCTGTTTATTGGGGTGACAAATTAGGTCCCTAGAGTGTGTAGCTCAGAGGGATTGGGATTTCTTTAGGTGTAGCATGTCCAACAGCTCTGGGTTTGACATAGCTTTATATGTTAGGCAGAGATCACCTCGGAGTAGGCGATATGCTACCGAGTAAAGCTGGAGTTTTTTGAGGCGGTCAGCATAGGGCATTTGTTTGAGGCCAGTAATCCTCTTTGTGAGGTACTTCTGTGGTCTTTCCAGCTGCTGCAGATGTCTTGTGAGGTACATTCAAAAAGGGGCGTTGTACTCTATAATGGGTCTATTGAGTGACGAGTAGACGGGAACAATGACCTCTTTTTTCCTAGATGAGAACCCTTTTCTGATTAGGTGTGCCATGTAGAAGGACTTCCTGACTACTGTGGTGATGTGACTATCAAAGGAGAGACTACTGTCCACCTGGGTCCCAAGGTCTCTTATCACGCATTCGGTGTTAAGTAGATTGCTGCATATGTGGAAGTTCATGGGTACAGAGTTTTTACCAAAGAGGATGACACTGCACTTTTTGGCATTGAACTTGAGGCCATGGCTCTGACACCAGGCATCTGTCTCAGTGAGGCCCTTCTGTAGGATGTCCACATAATTTTCGGACTTGACTATGGCTCCTAGTTTGCAGTCATCTACAAACTTCATTAGCCAGAGGCCTTCTGTTTTAGCCTGTATTTCAGAGAAGTAGATACCAAACAGGAGAGTTCCCAGGACGGAACCCTGTGGTACTCCACTTGTCACTGCTTTGAGGTCAGATTTGGTGTCTGCAACTTTTACAGTGTGGGTTCTGTCAGTGAGCCAGTTGGCAACCCATCTTGTGACCTAGGGATTTATACCTAATTTAGTGAGTTTAGCTATAATTCTAGAATGGGGGGGGGTGTTGAAAGCCTTGACGAGGTCAAGATAGGCTGTGTGAACCACCTTACTCTCACCCACGGCTTTGATGACTGCCTCAAAGAAGTCAATCAGGTTCAGGAGGCATGATCTGCCTTTCGCAAACCCAAACTGGGTGGGATCCAGAGTTTCAAGGTTACCAATGTCTTTGTTTATGAGTTCCATAATGATACGTTCCATGGGCTTGCAGACCAGGCTCGTCAGGCTAATAGGTCGATAGTTCCCGGGATCAGTGGTGGCTCCCCCTTTGTGGAGTGGGGTAACTGTTGCTGTGTGCCATTCAGTGGGCAAAAAGCCTGATGTGAGGCTATTATTGAACATGGTGCTTAAGTGGGGAGCCAGTTCGTTCTGAGTTTCATGTAAAACGCAGCCTGGGATGTTGTCTGGTCCCATGGATGCTGTGTTTTTGGCTTTAGAGAGTGCAGCTTTTACCTGCGTAGTTGTGATTACAGGGACTCTGCATTCTTCCTGTATAGATATGGGCCCTTTAGGGGGTGAGAGGGGGGTAAAGTTAGCACTGAACCTATCTGCCAGGATGTTGGCAATATTAGTTGGTTCTGTAATTTTTGTGTCTTTGTGCTGTAACTCAGAGCAGATCTGGGTGTTGCCATCTAGATTCTTGACATAGCTATAGAATGCTTTGTGGTTGTCCTTGGATTTAGTGGCGATTTTGTTTTTGTAGCTAGCTTTGGAGGATCTTATAAGGGATCTCAGTTTCTTACTGAGGCTGACCAGAGAGCTCCTCCACTCATGGGATTTGACTCACTTTTGCAACAGTTTCTTCCTTCTGTTGAACAGTTTGTTTATGGCAGGGGACCACCAGAATGGCTTCCTTTTTTTGGAGGATAGCGCCTTGGTTCTGTTTGGGATAGCATAATCCATGCACTCGTGTAAGTGCTTATAGATTGCATTTGTGTAAGATTCAGCAGTTGTAACTGTATTGTCCATCTGCATGGGTGTCATGAAGTTCACCACTTCTGTCTTAAGAAGAATGAATTTGGCTTTGGAGAAATATTTTACTTTGGTTTCCTTAATGGGGGGTGGGGGCAGGATGTAGATATCAAGGGTGATAAGCTTATGGTCGGATTGGACCAACAAGGAGTTGACTTCAGGTGTGGAACACTGGTCACTCATGTTGGTAATAACTAGGTCTAGGATATTGTTGCTCCTGGTGGGGGAGTGGATAAGTTGATCTAGGGCATTTGAGTTTATGAATTCCAGAAAGCGTTGAACTAAGGAGTTGGTACACGAGTAGTTTTCCCAGTTAATGTTGGGGTAGTTGAAGTTGCCCATTATTAAGGTGTTTGGTTGAACCCTAATATTTTCCAGTACATCAAGAAAAGAGGAGTGAGAATCCTGGGGCATGGTGGGGGATCTGTAGCAAGCTACAATTTGGATTGCAGTTTTGCCCAGAGTTAGTTGCACTTGGATAACATCAGATGCATTATGTTGAGCAACTAGCCTGGAGGTGTGGATATCCTTAATGAATATGGACACACCTCAGATTTTGGTGTTTCGGTCCAGACCAAGAAATAAATAGCAACAGTATCACCAAACCAAAGAAAAACAAGCTTCAAAGCAGGATCTGACCAACATAATCCACAGAGTAAATGAGTGCCAAGTGGATAGTTGAAAGAAAATTTATTGATATAAAACAAGCGCTTTCGCTCGGCTAGATACCGAGCTTTTTCAAGTTAAAAATGAATTAAAACATTGGAAACAGTGCCATTTTATATATCTTTCCCTATCACATGGTTAGCTAGTTAGCTGTTAGTCTTAAGTCAATTAACAATTAACAATTAGTGAGGAGTGCTACTTTAAGTAAGTAGACACATCCTTCACAGTAAGATCATTCACTGTTGTAGGTGTCTGATGCAACATGACTTTTTAACTACAGTAAACTTTATGCTTGTATACTTTTTTCAACAAGTTTTTCTCTCTACAGATGTATGTTTTCTATTTCTACTATTTTTAAAATTGTTTTAACATTCACCAAATATATTTAACACAAAAATTATGAACAACAGGAATACAGTTTTTAACATAACTGATAATGCAGTTTATTTAACAGGTTTTATATGTATACACACTTGCTACTAGAGTTAATACATGAGCATTAGCACGTACATTTTTAAACAGTGTATTTTATGTTTCAAATGTGCAACGCTTTGTAATATGGGTATTTCTTTTTAAACATATGAGCATTTCTTCTTTTTAAATTATGAGTGTTGCTTCACTAAAGTAGCACTCCTCACTAATTGTTAATTGTTAATTGACTTAAGACTAACAGCTAACTAGCTAACCATGTGATAGGGAAAGATATATAAAATGGCACTGTTTCCAATGTTTGAATTAATTTTTAACTTGAAAAAGCTCGGTATCTAGCCGAGCGAAAGCGCTTGTTTTATATCAATAAATTTTCTTGCAACTACCCACTTGGCACTCGTTTACTCTGTGGATTACGTTGGTCAGATCCTGCTTTGAAGCGTGTTTCGGTCCAGGTTACATGGCCGAAAAGTGTGGTATGAGTTATAGCCTGGTAGTGCAGGGGTGCTCTCTGGAGCCTTGAACCATGTCTCAGTCACTGCACAGATATCAATGTTCTCCATTTTAAGGAGTGCCTCGAGTGAGTGCATTTTGAGATTTAGACTTCTAGCATTGAGTAGCATTACCCTCAGTTTTTACTTGCCTGTTCCTGTTATGCTGGTGAATTTGTTATTTGAACCCTGCCTAATAAAGGCACTATAGGGGCAGCAAGAGTCTTAGCCAGTATCCGGAATCCCAGGGGTGACAGGTGCAGGCCATCTGTAGCAAAGCATCGTGGTCTGTTGACCATGTCATCCCAAGCAGACAGATACTGGATCCCCTTAGAATGACACCAGAAGCTTAGCCAATTGTTGAAGTCAATCATTTTGTCTTGTACTGTGGTATTATTCTGGGCGATGGCAGAATGCTACTCAGGGCTAGGGTCATACCTGCCTGGGCTACAAGATCAGAGAGCTCTTCCATGTCTCTTTTCATGTAGTCCAGGGAGGTACATCGCAGGTCATTCACACAAACATGGACAATGACAGAGTCATATTTGTACTTGTTGTGGAGTGACCTGAGTGCGTGGGTTATGTGGCGGATCCTGACACCTGACAGTAACCTTCTCCTTGTTTAGCCTGGTGAGTGGGACATCAGTGTGCCTGACTATAGTGTCACCTATGACTAGTGTGTTGGATACGTTGTTTTGCCTTATTGGCTGTGGTTGAGTGGCACACTGAGTCTGTAGGCTATGTGTCATTTGGGTTGTGTTGGGGGATGGGGGTTGCTTGCGTTTCTGCTTTGGAGGTCTCTGTTGTTTAGAAAGATTATTATTGAGAGCCTCCGCAAATGTTTTTGTGTTACTATGTGTGGATTTTGGTGGTGTAGATTTAGTGAGACTATGTGATGAGTGAGGTGTGGTGCAAATGTTTACCTTCACCTCATGACTGTCAAGTTCAGTCTTGGTTGGAGAGAGCTTTACCTCCAGTTTGGCTAGATAAGTGCATCTCTCACAGATTGTAGTGTTGGGTGGTAGGAGGAGAGGGTTGTCTGTGTACATGAGGCAATTTGTATATTGCCTCAAGATGCCCAGATTCATCAGATAGACAGGAGAGAGCACTGGGAGCTGACCCTTGGACATGCCTGAATAAAAAACTATTTTCCTCTAGATAAGTGAGGAAAGTGAGTACAAGAGCTGTTTTTCTCTAAGCAAGTGAGAAAAGTAAGTACAAAAACTGTTTTCCTCTAGGTAATGAGGAAGATTGAGTGCTATAGTAATTAGTAGCTTATTTAGTGCTTACAAGTTCTGAACAAGTGCTGAGCATGAATAAGCAAATTTAAGCGCTAAAACTAAGAATCTGTATTTGCACTAGATGAGTTACAGGACAGAAACAAGTGCAAATGCAGGCTTTCAAATCAGAAAGTTGAGAGAGATGGAAGATTGCCCAAACGGCCAATAACTACAATTTCTGGGCCAGAACCACTCCTTATGTGATAGACAGGTTACCTAGTGCTTACCACTCCCACTGATAAGCTAGAAGGCTTCCCTCCACCACAGAAAGGCTTGGGGGGGCTCAGAAGCTTACATACAGTCCTCGATACAACAAATCTGTATCTGGAACACTAGTTACAGGAAAGGTAGGAAACAGGCTTACAGTTGTATTTATTTATTTATTTATTTTTTTACAGAAAAGTAGCAAAAATAGTAGTAATAACAATTCACATGCAGCAATATTAGACCAGACACAGTTTAAAAAATGCAATTAAATTAAAAAGGACTAAAAGCAAGTGCAGAAAGAGTTTATTAGGTAGAATGTGGCAAAGAGATGGGACTGGGGGAGTGTACCAGATGAAATCTACAGTGGGGCGGGCAACTGCAAAAACCACCAAATTTAAACTACAAACCAAAATTAGGGAGGGTGGCAAAACAGTTTCAACAGAGATCTAAACAACAACTAACAGTACAAACTTTAAAACCAAAAAAAATATTCTCAGCTCTGTATATTTGCCGATCAGTCTCTCAGAACAGTGAGACAACAGTTAAAACAGAGATCTAAGCAACAATTACCAAACTCTATAACCAAAAAAAATGTACTCAGCTCTGTATATTTGCAGATAATCTGTTAGGCCAGTTACATTCTTTGAGGGATGAGATGAATGTGAGTGGGTTAAAGTTTAGTTTTTTACATATTTGACGGTAGATGACAGGTTTAGCTTGGTATAGGTATTTTTTGAGTAGGAATGTTGGGGAGTGATCACTGAGGCTATCTGATAAGCAGCCTGTTATATATGACTGGGGGCTCTTACTGACTAGTATCCAATCCAGGGTAGTGTGCTTGCTGGAGTTTTTATTTATCCTGGTTGGCGACTGGACTAGTTGGGTGAAGCCATGAAGGTTTACATGATGGGTTGGATGGTTGCCAGAACAGGATTGCCAGTCAATATTGAAATCACCTAAAATTATAGTTTCTTGGGGGAGATGGTGGGTAGACCAGCTGAGGAGGTTTTCTAGTGCAGATATGTTTTGGCCAGGTGGGAAGTAGCATCCAATTATGTTGATGGTTTTGTTTTGGTTTATTTTGAGGTTGGTATATATTATTTCTTCATTGCCTATTTGTGGAGCTGATGATTTTAAGATCTGGATGTTTAGATGCTGTTTAAATATTATAGCTACACCGCCTCCTTTCTTGTTTAACCAGTCTGCTCTTAGTATGCCGTACCCAGTAGGGAGTATTTGCTCACTAGTAATGTGAGGTTTTAGCCAGGTTTCTGTCAGGATGACTATATCTGAGGAGTACAAGTCTATGGTGGCATGGAATTCAAGGACTTTGTAGGATATACTTCTAATATTTAGGCTTAGTAGAAGGAAGTCACTTGGCTTTCTGTTGGCTGTGATATGGGAGACGTTGTGGTTTCTAGTCTGATTATGAGGATAGGGTTTGGAGATGGTAGGGCCAGGGTTGTGGTGGATGTCTCCACTTAGGGCTAGTTTTGATATGCATGAGGTTATTAGTTTTCTCAGTTTTTGAATGTGTTTGTTTATTAGGGAAACTGTATGATTTTGCTCTGTGGGTAATAGGTATGGTGGGATGGCTACTATGTTAAGTTGTAGGGATGCATTATGTTTGAGTAATATAGTTGGTAGAATATGTGGGGGTGTATAGGGATGGTTCTTGAGTTGGTGGGAGGGGAGCTGAGTGATGGTGAGACATGAGTGGTGGTGTGAGTAGTAGTACAGTGGTAGTGGTTGAGTGGGGGAATGATGGAGCTTTGGTAGGATGTAAGATATGCAAGGAGAGTGCATGCAGTGAGCATAGGTAAGGTATGCTTGTACATGTTAGTTGAGGAAGTGTGATAATAGTGGGAAGATGGAAGAGGTAGTGTTGGGTTAGCGCTGTGTAATAAAGGTAGGACCACTGGGGGCAGGAGGTAGTAAGGGGCAGGGTGGGGAGCAAAGCGGGTAGAGACCCTGTTAGTAGCTCTTATGAGGGGGCTGGAAACAAACAGGTAACAGAGTAAACTGATAAATGAACATATGATAGTGACAAAGGGTGGTTGTAGTTTTAAAAATGGTGCCTGCCACAGGTAATATTTATTAACTTTGGGATTGGCTTAAGGTAATAAACAGGGAAGGGGGAGGGGGAGAACAAGGGTGTGAGCAGGCAGTTCTTTTGTACTGCTGCTAATGAGCCAAAGCAAAGACAAGTTTGTGTTTAAAAAACAATCAGAATTGACCAATGACTGCTCTGAAACTGTAAGTCATTTCTTAATCATTTCTCAGGTGGAAAAACAGGATAACCTTGTATCAGTAAGCTACTGTGGTCTCAGTTTAAATTAACAAACACAGTACTGATCAGTTATGGATACTATTTGCTAACAGAAGGGAATAAGAGAGAAAGTGGAAGATGAGAGTGTGTGTGTGTATGTGTGTGTGTGGGGGGATGCTTACAAGCCAAAGCAGAGTGCTCTCCAGGGGAAAATGAATATTGGCTCAAACAGGTAGACACATACTCAAAGTTAACTTTAGCTGTTTGCAGATAGTTCAGACCCAGACTGCGCTTTTCTTATAAGAATGTTAAAGGTGGTACCACAGTTGAATACTTAAGAGTGGTGTTAGGTCTAGAAAAGAAGAGTACAGAGAGGAGTAAGCACTTTTGAGATGGTAAATATATATTATAAAGATCACAAAAAATAAACTGAGCAAATAGCTACTGCATACAGGAAAATATGTCTTGACCCAACTACTAGTATAAGCTGATACTTATATGCATGTGTGTATAAAAATATATAGAAAAGAAAGCAGAGCCAATTGGAAAAACATCTGTCATCTGTTTAGACACCAGTATGAGCTGTCTACACACAACACACTTACATGAACAACATTAGTGAACAAGGTGCAACTATGCAAATAGCCCATACTATTATACTAAAAACACCTTGGTGCAGACAAAATGCTAGCATGCCGTAGTAACTTCCAATAATAAAGCATAAATCCTATTAGATGTCTAACATAATTCAACATAAATAAACATATACAGTTGTAAAATGTCTAACACAATGCAACATAAATAGGCATATACAGTTGTAAAACACTTATTAGAGACACTCTGAGCTCCTCATGGGCCCTGTAGCAGAGTGGATTGTAGTTTTAAAAATGGTGCCTGCCACAGGTAATATTTATTAACTTTGGGATTGGCTTAAGGTAATAAACAGGGAAGGAGGGGAGAAGGCAGTTCTTTTGTACCCAACATAGATATAAATCTATATAGTGCACTAATACCATAAAAATATAATATGTATGTGTATGAAAAAGCATGTTGAAATATAACAGTATCTATGTAAGTATAAATATGTATGCATGTGTGTATAAAAATATATAGAAAAGAAAAAATAATGTATATAAATATCTAGAAAATATATATAAAAAATATACATGTACATATGTAGATAAAAATGTATGTATATAAAAATGTATATACATAAATACATAAACAACTTAGTATGTCATAATGACAGAACGTAAATGCTGTAAATAAAATTATACATTAAAATTCTAAAATCCTAACAGTCAGTGTTTAAGTGGATGAGCTTTTAAGAACGGTTTCAAGGACACCATATTGTTAGGACCTGGTGGTTTATCTGCGTTAAACAACACAATCCATTTTTGTTCTGCAACCTCCATGTCATTCGACAAATAGCCACCTCTCAATCTCTCTGGCAGGACTTGTAGAACGAGGAACTTAAAATTATGGTCTGGTCCCTCATTCTTATTATGCATGGCTAAAGCACTACTCTCTTTACAATTCTTGATGTCCCTGTAGTGTTCCAATATTCTCTCCTTCAACCGCCTGTTAGTCTTACCTATGTAGAAGCTAAAACATACTGTGCAATAGCCAAGATACACTACATTAGATGCTGTATAATCAGCATATTGACTGCTGTTAAAACTAAAACCCTTAAATGGGTGTACAAAGCTTCTACCACTGTGAATATACTTGCAGGCTGTGCAAACTCTACATATGTAGGTACCCAATCTATCAGATCTATTCTTGGTGGTTGATGTATCTTTCCTATAGCATAGGTGACTCTTTAATGCTCTGTTATTCCTAAATGTAAAATTAGGTTTAGGCCCAATAATGCCTTGTAGATCACTAATTGTGGAAAGAATACCCCAATTCTTTTTAATCGCTTTACAGACAGAATTAATATTTCTAGCAAATGTTTACGGCATCATATTATTGTTAATGATATGAATATTTGGTTCAATGCTCCCTTCTTCATAGAAATAAGGTCTGCACCTTCCATCTCTATTACTCCAACCTTCGTTAATACATTTATCTATATTGTGTGCATTATATCCCCTTTCTAAAATTCTATCTTGAATATTTTTAGAGCACTAGCTAATTCACTGTCATTGTTGTACAATCTCATGGTCTTGTAGACTTGACCCTTAATGATATTCCGCTTGGTATGGTTAGGATGCATACTTGTGCTATGCAGGTAGTTGTTCTTCCTAACAGGTTTCCTATATAGGCTGGTTTTGATATGAATTAAATCATCTTTCCTAACCTTAACATCCAAGAAATCAATCTCATGTACAGAATACTTAGATGTGAACCTAAGGAACGTAGTAGTATTGTTCAAATAAGCAAAACATTCATTTAGATCAGCCTCAGTACCATACCATAGCAAAAAGATGTCATCCACAAATCTAGTGTACCAGCTAATATGCTTACTGTATTTAGCATTAGATAATACATGAGTTTGTTCCCATTGTACATGGGAAAGGTTGGCATAGCTATTGGCACAAGCTGTGCTCATAGCCACGCCAACTGTCTGTAAATAATAGTTCTTGTGAAAAATGAAAACATTGTTGTTCAAAATGATGTCCAACAATGCACAAATCAACTCACATTTATTCCTGGTATGATTTGTAATATTAAGTAATTCCCTTATATTGTCAATACCCCATTCATTGGGGATGACAGTGAAAAGTGATTTGATCACAGCTGTTGTCCCCCACATATTTATTAGAGGCAGGCCAATACTGACTAATTTTGCTGAATCTTATAATTATGCCACTATTGCCAATAATCTAGGTTTTTGCAGTGGGAACAGAGCATTTGATACCTTGCTTCATATATTTATTTATATAGAATAACTGAGTTGTCAGATGAATAATTGTATTATACACTGGGCTATTATCTGAGTAAGTAGTAAATTACAAAGCAATATAGAGCTGGAATGAATAAACCCTACACAGCTCGCTAAAGCCATGTGCATATTGCACCATGATGTGCACACATTAACATACTGATTTTTATTCAGTAAGCAGATCTACATGGTGTGTAGAGCCGCACAAACATGGAAAACATTGTGGAATGCTAATTACAACATAAGCAGTTGAACTGTATTCTAATCTATCAATCCCAAGATGGAAGAGCTATACAAGCTATAAAGCAACTGTGCACACTCAGTGTAGCCTTTTGCCTCGAATTCCAAAACCTATTGGAATGCAGCCATAGAAACTACACTAGAGGGAATGAATGTTAGGGGCTGCTGCTGCCCTTCTGCATGTGTAAGTGCAACAGGCTCAAGTCTATGCTGCTGCTGCTAATAGACCAAGGCCAAGAAGGAGAAGGGTGTTTAGACTCCATTTAACTTTTCATGGTCTGCATGAGGTGGAAATAGTAGAGCACTACAGGATGGCTACAGACACACTCCAGAAACTCTGCAACCTCTTTTTTCCCCAACTGAGATCAAGGGCAAACTGAGGGGAATTAATACCTGTGGAGATCAAGGTATGTGTATCACTCAGAATATTTGCTACTGGAACCTTCCAGAAACCAACAGGACACATGCTGTGGGTATCACTGGCATCAGCATGTAGGATCCTACATAAATTTCTGAATGCTATGCTACAGCACACCAGTGACTATATATATATTTTCCCCATACCCCCAAGGGCAGCGCTAAAACTATGCAGGATTTCTACCCTATAGCACACTTCCATAAAGTCTTGGGTGCCAGAGACTTCATTAACATTAACACTGAGATCAAAGCATCGCACAGGGAGCAAGGAAAGACTACATAAACACAAAGGGATTCAACTCTATTAACTGCCAAGTCATGTGTAATGTTAAGGGAACCATCCTGAATGTGTATACAGGCAACCTTAGTAGTTACCACGACTCCCCCATCTGGCACAAATTATAGTTCTACCAGACATTTTTCTGGGTAGATATCCCATAAGGTCATTTACCTAGGGATGCAGGGGGTGCATTTGAACCATGATTGATGGCACACATCAGAAATGCACACACATCCATGAAGGAATGCTTTAATGATGCATATGCTCAAATGAGAAATGTCATAGAGTATGTGTTTGGGCTACTGAGGTCAAGGTTTCTGTGCCAAAATACATCAAAGGGTGTCCTGCAGTATGATCCTGGTACTCGTGCCAAAATTATCACTATCTGTGCTATCTTACACGATATTATCCTGAGAAAACAGATGCAACTGGAACACCAAGGAGAACGAGCACACATTCCACCACCATCGTCAAGGTCACCACAGTTACATGCAGGTTCATAGGTTCATAGGTTAGTTCATTATAGTTCACACTAGGCTCTGCCCAAAAGGGCATTTAGCCCTAGCCCCATAGTAGTTATGTGGCCCCTTTAGTTTGATTAAAAAAAAAAAAATCTACTTTTTTTTTTCTCTTCTGTGTGTGACAGTGACACTGTAAAGTAATCCCTGGTATATCGATCTCCTCCCATCCATTGGTCAAGATTCCTCTTGAACAGAGGCCACGTGGTGCTGCCTCACATGTACCGGGATTTTGTGATGAATCTCCTCCTCCAGCCGTCTATTTTATAACCGTCCAAGGTTTAAGTCTCCTCCCGCTTGTGGTTCTGAGGATCTAGATTTTTGAGGTGAAGCATATTCATCAAATATATGTCAGCACAGGGTCACCTGGAGCAGCAGCAGCGTGTGAGAGATAATAAGCTGAGTTTCTTTCAGTCGGCAGCATAAGACATATTTTGAGACCCTTTATCCTTTTGGTGAGGAGTGATGACAGGGTGACCTCCTCCCTTGATCTAGATGTGAATCCCTTCATGATCAGGTGGGCGATATAGAAGGTTTTCCTAACTACTTTAGCAACTAAGTAAGGACTCAGAGGGGGAAACATCAGCTGCTGTGGGTGTAGGTAGACATAGGCATGCACAATATGCCCTCTCCCTGGCCAACAGGCAATGAACAGCACACATACTGATCACCTAAGCCATGCAACTTTCATCCTGTGCACATGCATACAGTAAAATCTATGCTAGTCATCAAGCACAGTCTTTACTTACCCATGTAATGGCTGTGTACTGCTAGCATCAGACAGAGTCAGCCCCAAATTACAATAGTTGTAACTGCAGGACTATCAAGATAAATGTTGAACTTTGAAAAGGAAAATAAATGGTTAAGAACATAATTGAATGGCAAATATTTGCATACTGTTACTTGAAAATTTACCTAAGTAGAATGTGTGTGAGTTGTCCAGCAGTGGCATCGATATTTATTTTCTTTTATTTTATATTTGTTTACCGGGAAAGTCCAGCTGGACAAATAGTCCTTTTTCAGCAGAGGCTCGGGGAGAAATGCTCCACAAATAATATCAATAGCAGCAGTACATTACATATGAATGAAACACATTTAACAAAGCAAACATTCAACAGAGCTGTACAAACAATTTTACAGAGCTGTACAATATATAATAGAAGAAATGAATACAGTTTTAATAATAGTTTTTCCTAGGTCAGGTAATATTTAAACAGAATGGTAAATATTCAAACAGAATGGTAAACACTGCTGAAAGCGTAAATGAGTAGAAGAATGGCGATTATTTTCTGAAAGATATACTACCCTGGAGTGGAGCAGGAGCAAAGCCAGTTGTTAGCCAGGTGATATTTTAAGTACACTTTGAAATCTGCTGTTGAGGATTTACTAGTGATGTTAGAGGGCAGGGAATTCCATCTTCTGGCCCTATAAGTAGAGTATAGAGGCTCGCCTGAAGAGTTATTGGCCTTTGAGACTTCTAGTAGCTGTTTGTTACTTGATCATAGTACTCTATTCCCAGCGTATAGCTGGAGTAGATTTCTTAGGGCAGGAGTTTTGTCCAGGTGATGCAGAATATTATGGGATAGTGTTAACAGGTTATACGGGAGAATATGGGGAATTCTAGCCATTGCAGTTGTTTCAGAGCTGTACTATGGTGGATCTTATAAGGAGAGTCAGTGACAAATCTGGCAGTTTTATTGTAGCATGTTTCTAGTTTTGAGATATCTGCTTTTTGTAGGTTAGTGAGAATTGAGGAGAAATAAGTGAGTGTAGAGAGTAGGTGTGTGTGGGCTATAGTCTCCTTGGATGTTTTTGTCAGTAAAGGTTTGTTCCTATATAGAATCCCTATTTTTTGTGGACTTTTGTTATGATATGGGCAATGCAAATGTCAAATCTGAAGTTGCAGTTAATATCACTGCCTAGTAGCTTAGTGTGGGTTACAGGTGAGATAATGGTGTTATTTTTTGGATACTATGTTGAATGGTAGACAAGGTGGTGTGAATCTAGTGAGGTTGAAACGTTGGAGATTTGTTTTATTAAGGTTCAGAATTAGATGATTGTCTGCTAACCAGTATTCAACAGATAGAAAGGATGCTTGAGTGTGTATGTGAAGTTTCTGGATGGAGGGGGTTGTACAGATCAATGTGGAATCATCTGTATATTGTATGACTGTAGCATGAGGTATAGAGGTGTGACGGTTATTGATAAAAATAGAGAAAAGTAGGGGCCCCAGGATGCAGCCTTGGGGAATGCCTAATGTTACTGGAAATAGTGATGAAATGTCAGAGTGCCACTGTACTGCCTGTTGTCTCCCTATTAGATAACTTTGAAACGAAGTAATAGTGGATGGAGAGATATTGAGTGTAGAAAGGTTATTGATAAGCTTATCATGTGCTACCATATCAGATGCCTTGGAGAGATCTAGAAAGAGAGCCAATACAAACGTATTATTGTTTCTATATTTCTTTACAGTTTCTGTGAATGACAAGAGGGCAGTAGTGGTGCTATGAGAGGGGAGAAACCCATATTTTGTGTTAGTAGGATGTTTGTGGGCATTAAGGTGATCCATGATTTGTCTATGGATGCACCTTTCTAGAATTTTGGATAGAGAAGAGAGAATTGAAATGGGGTGATAATTTGGTATTTCTTTTGATGTACCTCCTTTGCGGAGTGGGATTATATAAGAAATTTTACAGACATCGGGCACTAGACATTCAGCTATAGATCGTTTGATAAGAATTGTTACAGGATAGGCTATGGCTTCTGCAGCTATTTTCAAAAATTTAGCTGGTAGTTTATCTGCTGCCAGAGTAGTGCATTTTAACTTTTTTAGTAGTTTTTTTATTAATACTATAGGTACAGGTTGAAGAGAGAAGCAATTGTTGTTATTATTTGCCTTACATGTTATAGAAAGGGTGGAAGAAGGTTTGGTATTGGTTAAGGCAAGAATTGATTCTGTGAAATACTTATTAAACTGAGTGGCTAAGGTTTCAATATGTGACAGGAGTAACATGTCAATAAATGTCTGCTGTTTATCAGCTAACATGCCTCATGCATTGAAAATATGCACAAAAGAAAAAGCATTCGAAAGACTAATTATTCCTACATTCTCACAAGTGGAGCAATAAGCCTTACTGATGTATTAACAATTTCAAGGCAGTAATCACAACAGTAAAAAGGCTGTAAGAAATCAGTTAAATTTCAAAATGGCATCATCAATACATATACAAGGCACTCAGCTATGCACCCTGTGCATTAGAAAAAAATACATCCATATTCCTAAATCCAAAAGATAGAAACAAGGTGATGACACAGTTATCACCATTTGCACAGGGTGGGGTATCGAGATGCAGGAGGCCAAGATTGATGCAAAAGTAATGAGAGTGTATGTGTGAGTAGGAAAAACAGGCAGGCAGAAAGGTAGCTAATTATCAAATGGCCACTTTGACAGAATGACCTGGAAGCCTCACAAATGCTTCATGTACCTGTTATGCATGTGTGTCCATATGGGCATGAAATGTGTGTATGAATGTCTGCGTGAATACAGCCAAGCTCTGTGTTAGCTCACTTCCTGGAAAGTAGGACATGTTTGAGCCATGCATGGTAGAGGTATCAGTCCATCATCATCATCGACCCCAACTGTGAGAACTACCCTGCCTGGAGTTGCACTGACATGTCCATGCCTTTGGTCAGATATAATGGTACTCCTTGATAGTGAGCAATGTCTGCTGTACAAGCTCTCCTCATAACTATGCCCAGCTTCACAACCACATGGCCTACCACCTTTGGGTGTAGACACCTCAGTCACTGACAGAGCAGTGGAAGTAGTGCCCTATGGGAGTGGGATCAGGCATGGCCACATTGGCTAACAGCAGATGATGTTGCAGACCTATGGCATCGTGGATGCTATCCCCTCTCAGCAGATGTTCCATTACAGACACTGCCCATTCCATTGTGTCATTCATCCAATCCATTGAGTCAGCCACATGGTGGGGGCAGTCACTCATGTCAGCTTGTGCCACATCTAGAACCTTAAGTATGTCCTTGGAGGCCCTAGTAGAACATGCCTATGTGTCAATGATGGCCCTAAATAGATGTCAAGTGGCACGTAATGACATATCAGGATCAGGTGGAGGGTGGACAGCAGGCCTCCTCCAAGCACCCCTAACAAACATCCTGCATGGCACCTCACCTACACTTTGGCTATGGCCAGAGTCAACTGGCATTGAAGCTGCAGTAACAGCACTACCCTGATCAATTGTGTCACCATCAAACCTGTCCACTATCTGAAGGCTCAGTGGAATGGGTATGTGCAGGCATTCTGATTGTGTGTGAAGGAAATACAGGAGGTGGGTGAGTCACAACCTCAGTATCAGATTCAACCTCTGCACTCCCTGACTGTGCATCCATTTGTCCACCAACATCATCAGATCCAACCAATAGTCTGACATCAGGTGGTAAGAGTCTTATACTTCCACTGTCAGGATCACCTGTGATAATAAGCCACAAGCACAGGAATGAAATCACTACTCCACTAAATATTAAACCAACATGGATGATCAAAAAGTAACACCGGTCACACAATCGCAGATGGTACAGCAATACAGACACTCGATACACCCTCTTCACACATATAGATAAATGTATATCTAAATAAAGCTTAGTAATACTCAAATAAACATTTGCTTACCATGTGCTGATGTCTTCACACTTTGTAGGGAGGATGGTCCTGAATGAAATGAAGCAAGGGAAGGATGGCAAATAAGCATCAAAATCTGAATAACACAGGGGGATAGTGAATACACAATTGTCTGTATGTCCTGTAAGAAATGTTTGAAACTGAAACATGTCTGAAATGTCTACCCACACCCATGTGTATGGAACAGCTTTCTTGTATATCTCTGTTCCTTACCAACAGGTACAAATAGAACAAAAATGTATCACATGAAGTAGTAGTCAAATTATATATTTTATTCTACAAGCAAATATAAATGTTGTCATATATAAGCCTACTTAGAAGTTGCTCCTGGGACACACTTGTCCTTCCAGCTACATCAGCACTGGCATCAAGCACATGGTGTGCAGTCTCCACTGAGCTGTCTGGATCTCTGACAGTGAGCAGGAACTCCTCATTTGCTGTCGGGGGGGGGGGGCTCAGTGACAGTATTATCCCTTGTAGCCTGCTGGTCTCGGGCAACTGCAACTGCCCTCCTCCAGGATGATGAAATAATATAAGTGGCCCAATGATGCATATGATCATAATTGTGATTGTGACCACTAACATTGTTGACTGGTTCCAAATCACCATACTGGAAGCCATATTCCAATGACCTCTCTCAAGCAGATAGGCTCCATGCTGCCTCACAACCTCATTTCCAGTGTCATTGAAAAGGGGGTGTGGATTTGTAGGCTTGGGTCCCATAATCCTATGTGACATAAAACAGAGAAGGGTAAAACACTTTATTGCATTTCTCTCCAGTAACATGGGATATTGAAATATCAAATGTTGAAAACATAGTTGTGCTGAAAGCATAACTTGTCTATCTCAGAAATATAAATGCCTGCCAAAAACATCTATGCTAACAGTGAAATATAAGAAGTGCATAGAGATAACGTTCCATTTTCTCCTGGATATATAAATGCATTTGTAAAATTTTACAAAATTTAAAATGTATCTGAATAATACAACCTTGCCTTAGTCAAAGTATAAGCCTTATCTGCAGATAAATCACCTTCAAAGGAATATCAATCTTTTGTTTTGTCCAAATACACAAGTCTCCTAACCTTAAAGTTCCTTAGCTACACTGTTATCCTTTTATAGTGTAGATTTAGTCCTCTGAGCACTGTGAAGATGCAAATGAGGTGCGGACTCATTAGAATGGATCATTCCCAAACTTTTGACTCAATGTAGCAGATGTAAACATAGTATAGACTCCACACCATTGCTAGGTGCTAATGGCTTGCAACTGTGAATGATTAGTAGCTGCCACCCGGCATACCTCTTAACTGTACAGACTTTTGCAGAATGTCCAGATTTTTTCATCATATTTTTGGTCTGATTTTCAAAAAATTGTGTTTTTCCTGGCAAAATAGGGGAATATCATTAAAGATTAAAGTTAGCAAATAATGACAAACATTTGAGTTTCAGACTTCATACCCTTCAGAAAATTATGCTAATGCAAACCTGTTATTCTATCAACTTTCTAAGCTTGTAAGAGCAATATTTAAAAATTGTCCATATTTTTGAGCCTTTATCCCACTTTTAACTCTGGCTTTGTCCAGATTTTTTGCTCAGAGAGGTTGAGGGATATTGTGGGTGAGTGAGAGAGAGAGACAGAGAGAAAGAAGGAAAACACAGCAGCAATTCAGACACCATTCACTGCAGTGGTTGTGTCAGTAAGGATACACCTGCAAAGTATGGAACACTGCAGTGAGCTTTTAAATAAAGGTAAACAGTGTATTTGTCACAAATAGGAAAACTCTCCTGCCTTTGCTGAAAACTTTTTTTGACTGCCACATATTTTTTATCACACATTTAAAAAAAATGATAGAAAATGCATTATAGACTGCATGTCTAATATTACAGCAGAGATAACGGAAGAATGAATACAATACAAAAAGAAGACAGAGCTGCGTTTGTGGAAACATATTCATAAATGGCTGTGTGATCACTCATTGCACTAAATATGTTAGCCACACATGTACAACCGAGAATGTACAAGTGTATGCCCTGTTAATACTGTAGAGCAGGGGTGTCCAAATCATGGCCTGTAGGTTGCATGCCACCCTGACCAGCTAGTAATGCAGCCCCCAAAGGACTGCAAACTGTACTTAACATTGTTATAAAGATCTAACCAAATTGCACTGCAATTCAGTAGAGTACTTTATCTGGGGAGGGGGGTAGAATTTGACAGGCACTAGGACCCAGGACTGTGAAATCAGCAACCTGTCACGTACATGATGTGGCTGCTGATTAGTCCTCTAACTCTCCAATTCTCTTCCAGCACTCAAGTTATGAAGGAAAGAGCGAGACCAAGGGAGTGGAGAGACAGCAATCAGGTTAGTCGCTTCTCACAGGTTTACTTAATCATTTGTACCTGCATTACTGTATGCTAGTATAAAAAGTTTAACATTAGCATGGAGTTTTGAAACTCAAGCATTGAAGTAAAATTAGGGACTTTCAGTGAAATCGAAAACAATTGAGAGCAATGTTAACCACAGCAGCACAACAAAATGTCTGCTTTTTACCCACAGCACCCTTATAGAGTATGACTTTTGCCCCCCAAACACCGGGCTGCACAGAAAGAATAACAAACTTTTTATGTTGGGCACCCAACTGTATGTGTGTGTGCATGTATGTGTATGAGTATGCTTATGTTTCTGTCTACAAGTGAGTGAATGCATGTATGAAAGCAGAGGAGACTGTGTGTATGTGGGAGAGATTGAGAGAGTGTGAACAATCTTGTGTAAGTGAATGTGTGTATGGAAGCAGACTGTGTGTGTGTGTGTGTGTGTGTGTGTGTGTGTGTGTGTGTGTGTGTGTGTGTGTGTGTGTGTGTGTGTGTGTGTGAGCAATCAACAGAGAGTGAGAGTGATCTTGTGTAAGTGAGTGCATGTATGAAAGCAGAGGAGACTGCATGTGTGCAAGAGAGATTGAGAGAGTGAGAGCGATCTTTTGTGAGTAAATGCATGTATGAAAGCAGAATGTATTGGTGTGTTAAAGAAGAAGAGACTGAGTGTGTTTGTGTGTGTGTGTGAGTGTGTGTGTGTGGTTGTGAGTGAACAGTGAGATCAATCGAGCTATTATTTTACACTTGCTAAGCAATGCTTTTGCTGTTTAGCGAGTGTAAATTAAAAATAAATGAAAGCTAAAAAAGTGTGTGTGTATGTTTCAGTCTGTGTGTGAGTGAATGTGTGCATGAAAGCTGGAGAGACTGTGTGTGTGTGTGTGTGTGTGTGTGTGTGTGTGTGTGTGTGTGTGTGTGTGTGTGTGTGTGTGTGTGTGTGTGTGTGTGTGTGAAGATTGAGAGCGATCCCTGGAAGCAGCAGCAATATCACAGGTTTGCATACCTCATACCGCTTATCCTTTCAGCACAAGAAATCTGGACAGAGCCACAAATAATGGAGGACAAATGACAAAAAATAAGGACAAATTTTAAAAATTGCTCTTACAGACTTAGAATGTTGCTAGAACAACAGGATTTCCATCAACATGTATTATCTGAAATATGAAGTCTGAAACTCAAATCCCTGTCATTATTTAATGACTTCAATCCCTGGTCATTTGCCAGAAAATTACATGATTTATGAGGTAGGGGCCAAACATATGAGACACAAATCTGGATATTCTCAAAATCTGGATAGTTGAATGGTATGCTCTTTTGACTCTTAGCTCAAGTATCTGGATAAACATGAAATAAAAGGGGGTCAAAGGCTCAAAACAGGAACATATTTAACTTGATTATTAGGATTTGTGTTAGCATACATTTTCTGAAACAGAGGTGTGTGTGAATTAGTGTATTTATTTTTCATAAATTTATGCTGCTTATATACATTTCAGTCTAACCAGATATAGGGAGGTAATGTGTTTTGGGGACTGCTGATGTTTTTCTTTAATACACTGGCAGGGCCAACCAGATGCTAGTGGGCTGCATGTTTTGGGGGCTGTTGGTGACTTTCTTTTTTTTAAATATAATATCCTGACACATGTCAAAGACATACTAGGTATGCAGTGTGTTCTGGGGCGGAGTGGCATTTGTGGATAACATATTTTTCTTTTCTTACCTAATATCTTTTTGCAGGGTTAGTTGAGATACATTAGGATGGTTTGTCAATGTTTTGTTGTTGAAACAATCTCTACTCTTGCATGAGCACAGTGTGTCTTGGTAAAAAGATCATGTGCAAGTTCCTGGCCATGTGATGTGAAAGAAATAGAGTAATGTAACCATGGTCATTTATTTTCATTATTTTGCACCTTGTAATTAGGCATTCATTATTACATTTATTGCTTGAATGCACCCAGAGTAGAGCCAGGAGGACAAGTTTGGTCACCCATGGCAGCAAAACAATTAACTATATCATATATTTTATATGCAACCACAGGACAACTCCTCTTCACTCAATGCGGCCCAGGCGAGCCAAAAGGTCGGACATCCTTGAACTACAGTATGAGCAGCATAATATCGCATCAGCTATTTCTCCAATAGCATATATGCATAACTAGTTCTCATGTTCAAGCTGTATTAATTTAAATGGGACTTTCACGTGCGCTAACAGTTTGCCATTGTTCATGAAAATCATTTTCTCAGAGATGCGCTATGTAAACAAGGTGTGGCATGTCTTATTATGGTTATTGTTCAGTTATCCTCCATCTCATCAAAAGGCATTCATAAACACAAAAGAATAGAAAGGACATATTCTTCACAAAAAAAACTTATTTAGACTTGTGTGATCTGCAACAATGCACCTGCAAATGATGATTGGCTCACTGCCATATACATAATGTAAATAAAGAGCACAATTGCATTGTTACATTTGTTATGGGTTTATACTGACACTGGTTGTCACTTATCAGATCACATTGATATTGTCAGAAAAACTTTGCACTGTGAACATCAGCTTATTAGAATATGAACACGCATACGTCAACACTTGCAGTACTGTTGTTTCCAAAGTGAGTGTGTGTGTGTGCGTGTGTGTGTGTGTGTGTGTGTGTGTGTGTGTGTGTGTGTGTGTGTGTGTGTGTGTGTGTGTGTGTGTGTGTGATCAAAACGACAGACTGAGAAACAAGTACATGTATTTCTCAGTTCTGCAACATGCAGTCATGACAGACAATTTCACTGAGGTTACGAGGATGTCTTTAAATGTATTTTTGCACATTGCAATTACAAAAGCAAATCTGAAGTCCAGCCTTTGCACATAGGTCTCATAACAGTATATGTGACCTGCAATATTATGGTGATGTCATCCTCTATAAAGACCACTATGACAATAACGAAATCAGAGTTCTATGATAGCATGAATGTTAAGTTCTGTGTTCACCAGTTGCACTAACTAATTAGGTAAGGGTTCGAATTGCACAACAGTCAACTTCTGTGTGTGTGTGTGTGTGTGTGTGTGTGTGTGTGTGTGTGTGTGTGTGTGTGTGTGTGTGTGTGTGTGTGTGTGTGTGTGCGTGTGTGTGTGTGGTCAGAACGACAAGAGTCAATATCCTTGCTCAGACTTTTACAGTGGTCCATGACTACACAGCAATTTCATACAGCCCTCCCAACATCTTTTCACCATACACTGATGATGTCATCTGCTATAAAGTCCTCCCTGATAATACCAAAACCAGAATTGTGCCATGGCACTAGCTTTTAGTAGGGTGTGCCTTAGCTTGTGTAACTGGATAGGTAGGAATTCTGATCTCACTGTTTCTAACTCGTTTGTGTGTTGAGTTAACCATCTTTATGAAGACAGCTTATGAGCAGCAAGTAAGACACTCCCACCAACATCTTCTTCTCCCCATACACTGATGATGTCATCTGCTATAAATTGTTCTCTGACAGTATTAAAATCAGACTTGTGCTGTGATGCTAGTGTTAAGTACTGTGCTCTCTAGGTTGTGTGCATACATAAGTAGGGGTTCTAATCTTGCTGCAAGTGACTTGAGTGTGTTTGTGTGTATATTCATTCACCTATCAGTCTAGCAGAATTTTAGAACAGCATGTGAGTCCACAGTTATGTCAGTCACTCCTGCAAACATCTTGACATACAATGATGATGTGGACTCTATAAAGTGCACTCTGACAGCATGGCACAGGAACATCTCTGTTGACATGAACATTAACTACTGTGTTGTCTAGTTTGGGGTTCTAATCTCACAGCAGACAATTTGTTTTTATGTTCCTTAAAATATAAATGGGTTGACATTTTTACACTGAGATGCGACTCCACATCTATGCCAGACACTCCTCCCAACATCTGCTCAGCATACAATGATGATGTTATCCTCTGTAGAGTGCACTGTGACACTGTTAAAATAAGACATCTGTGGTGGTGCTAGTGTTGTGCTGTATTAAATCCTACACAGGCTTAATGCTCAAATCTGACCTCAGTCAACTGCTGTGTGTGTATTTGGTGGTATGTTACAGTCATTATATGATCTTTTGACTCTCTTCTCATTTGACTCCCACTGAGGAGAACCTTTAACATAGCCCTATGAATCCAACATCTCCTTTTTCTCTCTGTCCACATAACATCCTTTTTGCAGAACACTGGAAGATATCATCATCTTAAAGATGCATACACATATCGTGAAGCATGGCCCTTCTACTACCCTTTGCAAACCATCTCCAGACCACTGGATGCGTGTTTTCTAATTCTGTCATGGGGTGGTGCACATGTCACATATGGACAGAGGCAGTCTGTATTAAATCAAACACATACATACATATGCACATACTTATCTTACATCATATAACTATAGTGATTTTTGATTAAATAATTTAATTGTGGCTCAGATTTCATGTGATATTGGTTATTAGCCTAGTAATCTCTTATGAGGATTGTAGATGTCAATGTAGCTGTCATTCACATATGCTGTTTTGAGATGTGGATGTACTGTAGCCCTACAACAATGTATTCCAATCTGTGATTTGAGCTACTGTATTAATGGCCACTGCTGCCATTTGATTACATGTTACTTACCTAACAACTGTATTAATATACCTCCTGAGACTGTTGACATGGGATGATGCTATGTATATTATTGCCTTACAGATGCAAGTGTTCTTGTAGTGGAGCATATTAGCATTCGACACAGTTCTCATTCAGCCATCACAGTGACACTTGCAGTATGGCACTTGCGCATGGTTATTACCTACCATCATTTATTGCTATGTAGCATACAGCAATATTGCATCATACTAATTACATGGGCACATAAACCTTGTTTAATCCACATAATGTTGTTACATACACAAACATATAACCAGTTCAGATTCACTTGCAGGCTTGGGTATTTCATTGTATGCACAATTGTGTCATTATTCACAAGGATTATTCAGCTGTTGCCAGCATCACTGAGTGATTGCCAGCATTTGTGTCATTAACTTTTCTGCATGAACCACATCCACCTCATTTGTAATGTGTCCATATATGGTATCGGACCCTTCACATGCATCTTTCCAATGATAAACATATAGGAATATGATGTGCAAGTGATGTAATAATGTGAAATAGGTAGAGGTGTATAGCTGTGTTAACATTTCCACTGTGTGCCATGTAATGCAGACCCACAGTTATACTTGGAGGTGATGTCACAACATTTTTTTTAAGTAAGTACAAAATCTTAAGGGGAATACACAGTTATGCACACAGGTAGTTGTGGATGGCAACAGCCATACTAAACCAGTAACAATACACAACCTGCTAGCTGACAGATTTGGATCAAACTTCACCACTCTGTATCACTGGTCGTCACCCAAAGTATACAGGTTAACATCACTCAGCATATTTTTTAAAGAGAGCAGCTAGTATGTGCACTCCCTAAGGCTACAAACATGGCACCAATGGGCCCTGACAACATCTCATGATGCCTTATCAATAAATTAAAGCATGACATAGCCAACACAGTTGGATCCCTACTTAACCATGACCACTAGATAGGCTACTTTCTGTCACAGTGATGGACAGCAACAGTCATCTGCCTGAATAAGGAGGGACCATCACCCAACACTGGGAATTATAGACCTATAAGCCTTACTAGCCTCATCTGTAAGCTAATGGAAAGAATATTAACAGGAACATAGTTCATTTCCAGACTGTGTACCCAACTCATTTTTGATTGTTTAATGTTAGATCATGACTAGAAAATATGGTTGATTTCTTTAAGAAGTTCACCAAGATCATTGATGATGGAAAGAATATATATCCTGCATAACTTAACCTGGCCAAGGCATTTGACACAATTCTACACTCAGGTATTACAGAGAAACTGTCTCAATTGGTCATAAATGATTATGCCTCCAAGGGTGTACCCAATGGTTCACCAACGAGACACATACTCTCAACGTTTTTGAATTTACCTGTAGGAAAAGTCCAGTGAGCAGTATAGTACCACAGGGTTCTGTACTAGGTCCTTTTCTGTTTAGTGTTTAATTCTCAGAAGTCAAGGCAAACTTAGACAGCCTTTGTCCAACAAACTCTACAGATGACTGCAAATTGTGGACAATCCTTGAATCCAGTAATGGTATTGATATACTGCAGAAGGTCAGCACAAAATACTGAATAAAAACAAAAAAACAGAACGGAAAGACTTCAGAGCCAAGTGCCGCTCAAGAATACCTTTAATAGTTAAAAACAGTTAAGCACTTTCATCCTTTTAGTTACAACACTTTTTCAGAACAAGGAATATTAAATACACAGAGTTTTTATACCTCAAAACCAGCCCACAATAAACAATTATCCAATTAATTAATTACATAAGCAGATTTGAATTAACTACTTTGTCACCATCATGAAGCAAAGGCAGCTATCACTAAAACCCTTTTCCACATGTAGGAATCAGTCCATGAATATATATATATATATATATATATATATATATATATATATATATATATATAAAACTAAACGACATTAAAAAATATCCTGAAAGGATGATGCAAAAAAATTAACAATTTTCTACCCACCTGAACTGTCATATGACCATGTGTATATGTACACAAAAGTAAAAATATAAAATTTACAACAATAGTGTACTAGCATACAAATAAAACACTACATTAGGAAAAGTGAAATGTTTTTCATTTCCTTTATATGAAAAAATTAACAAAAAATAAAAAATAAAATAAATAATAATAAAATAACAAAAATTAAAATTAAAAAATAATATTGTAATCACAAAAGGGGCCGGTATTAAGTGTTTGTCAGATAGTACACAATGAACATGGTGATTTCAAGATTTATAACTACAGTAATCTTAATGCTAACTCTCAATGGGACAACCTTTTTGAATGAGGGTTTACATTTGTGCCCACTGCAAAGAGCAAAATTGATGAAGTCCTTGTGCAATTAAAGTTGTATGCTAGGAAAATTAATCTTTGCCTTTATTTTAAGGAAGGTAACCCTATGTATCAGTGTATTAATAATGGGGTAAAAAGACCTAGTACTTTTAATCCCCAGCTCCACCCCACAGTGCTAATATTCAAGAAATTATGTGAATTTGATTTTATTAAGTTTTTAAAGGGTCCCAGGGACTCATTTAAGGAATACAATCTTAGTGAACAACAAAGAATTGTACTGAAAGAGATTTCGAACAATGAATAGGTTAGGGTTATGAAGCTCGACATTGGGGGGGAGGCTGGTAGTAATGGATAGGAATTATTACACCAACAAGATGAGTAATTTATTATATTCTGATACATACAAAGAGGCTTCCATTAATGAATTGAACATTGCATACCGTAAAATTGATTTAATGTTGGACGAGATGTTGCTTAATGGCCTGATTTCTATCGATGAATATAACTTTGCACATGTGAAGAATCCAACAATTCCTACTATTTCTGGTATCTCAAAGGTCCATAAGTGCACCTCTGACCCTCCTATGTGCCCAATAGTGGATGCTAAAGCAGCCAAAACCTTTTGTATTGCTAAATACATTGACTTTTTTACAAAGATGGTTTTGGACACTAACCATGTTCTTCTCAGAGATTCTTTGGATTTTTTAAGCAGGGTTTTGGACAATCTGTTTTTGTGAGGGATCTTTTTTCCAACAAGAACAAAAACAGTAGTAAAGTAGCCGTTTGTAAAATCCAAGTAGCAAACAAAACATGGGACTGTTCCCTGCTATAACTGTAGTTGTTGCCCACTGATTAGTCATGAGACAACTTTTATGCATCCTGTTAGCAAGGAAACTTATGATATAAGATGTTTTGCAACTTGTAATACGTCATATTATATACCTAGCAACTTGCCAGGCTTGCACTGCATTTTATAAAGGTAAATCTGTTAGATGCTTTAGAGATAGGAAAATACAACACAGAGCCAGTATAAACAGAAATGATTTGACTAATTCATTAGCTCAGCATGTTAATGAAAATGGTGCATCTCATAGTTTTGCATTTAGAGTGTTAACTATAATACAGAAGACTATTAGGGGTGGTGACCTTAATAATAAACTGGAACTCAGGGAATATGAGTAGATTATGCTTTTAAATGCTGATGTATTCCCTGGTATTAATAAAATGGTTACACTCAAACCTATTCTTAAAGATAGGATGTTACATCTAAAATAGATGATATTTTACGTATACAATTGTTGTATCTGATTTTAAATTGTTAGATTGATATTATATTGTGTGGCTGTGTCTTATTGGATGATTCACTGATTGCACATTAAGCATCAGATATTTAAGCATACCTTTTAGGTTGTTGTTTTTTATCTTGCACTGATGAAGGGTTGTTGTACCTGAAAGTTTTGCTATTTTCATTAAATTTTATACATTTGTACTGGTATTATCCTTTGTACCATTGATATAAAGGACTTATACTCAATCATTCCCCACAGGACGGGCATGGAATGGTCTTATAAATACTGGAATGTTTCTTAGGAGAGGTTAACCCAATGATTTTCTATCTAATAATTTTAGCAAGGTATACCACAAGAGGATGACTGGTTATTTTACCCCTTTACTGGGTCAGACAAGTAGATTGGAACCTGCTCCCCAGGGTGGTGGGGGTTGATCAATAATTAAGATGCTGAATCTTTTACAAAGGCTATGGTTTTGATGTACACTCACCAATTTGATGGCCTGAAGTCGCTAGTGGCAAAAAACTGGACCATTTTTAAAGTTAATAGGGAGCATGTAGAGATAGTGGGATCCAAACCTGTCATTGTATATAAAAAGGATCTTAGCTTTAAAATGATTTTGGAAAGACCCAGGATATGTAGGCAAGAGAGTAAGATGTCGAGGTGTGGAAATTGTAGTCAGTGTCAACATGTGATGGAGGCTGCCTCATGCTACGTGACTGGGTATGGAGAAATTCATATACACCAACAATTTTCCTGTAACAGCAAGAGGGCATTTTACTTGGCCCTATGTGGGTTATGTTCAGCATTTTATATTGGGAAAACTAAATTGAGCATTAGGAAAAGCATGTACCAGCATAATTATGATATTAAGAACAGAAATGATAGGAATGCATTGTTTAGGCACATAAAGGTGAATCCCAAGCACTGATTTAAGTTTTTCGTAATTGATCAGGTTAACTTGGGGGAGTGGGGTGGTCCCAGTGAGGACTATTTAGAATTTTTAGAATTGAAATAGCAGTTAAGGACCGATGCCACCCAAGCTCCTGGCCTTAATGAGAATGTGCCCATAAGCAGTATTCTGAAATTAAAAGCTTGTTATTATCTTTTGTGATTGCAATATTATTTTTTAATAATTATTTATATTTTTTAATTTTTTCACATAACGGAAATGGAAAAATGTCACTTTTCCTAATGTAGTGCTTTATATGTATTCTAGTACATTATTGTTGTAAGTTTTATATTTTTACTTTTGTGTACATATACACATGGTCATATGACATTTCAGGTGGGTAGAAAATTGATAATTTTTTTGCATCATCCTTTCAGGATGTTTTGTAATGTTGTTTAGTTATTTACATACACACACACACACACACACACACACATATATTTTATATATATATATATATATATATATATATATATATATGTGTGTGTGTGTGTGTGTGTGTGTATATTTATGTATTCATGGACTGATTCTTATATGTGGAAAGGGGTTTTAGTGATAGCTGCCTTTGCTTCATGATGGTGCCAAAGTAGTTAATTCAAATATGTTTATTTAATTAATTAATTGGATAAGTGTTTATTGGGCTGGTTTGAGGTATAAAAACTCTGTGTGTTTAATATTCCTTGTTCTGACAAAATCCTGTAACTAAAAAGACGAAAGCGCTTAACTGTTTTTAACTATTAAAGGTATTCTTGAGTGGCACTTGACTCTGAGGTCTTTCCATTCTGTTTTTTTGTTTTTATACTGCAGAAAATATTAATGTACACAAATAATTGGGGCCAGAGCCATGGAGACACACTAAATTGCCAAAAAGCATAATTATTGCCTTTTGTAAAGCTACCCAAGCTAATTACGTTCTAAACAGCACACCCTAATATGTAAACCCAGCGGTGTGTGATCTGGGTACTCAGCTAGATAGTAATTGCAAGTTTGACCAATATGTGTCCACAGTGGTGACAAATTCCTTATATGTGGCACAACTCAGTAGTATGAGCATATCATCCAGATCAAAGGACATTATAATTCCATTGTACTCAGCCCTCACCACAACAATAATTGAAGACAATGCACACTTTTGCATATAACTCACCACACATCTGCAATAGCTGGAACAACAACAGAGTTTTTGCACAAGGAAGAAACAGGGTATAAAAGGCAGCCCTATGGGGAAAGATTGAAAACCATATCAGTGTATTCTGTCCCCTAAAGACTAATGAGGTCCAATTTGTGTCTGGTCTACAGAGCAGTCACCAATCTGGCCCTTATGGAAATGTTACATATTGGTAAAGCAAACTGCACAAGGGTCACTCATTCTGAAGTCTAATTGTATATCTGGTTCAGCTACAGTATGACTGCACAGCATCACAGATGTAGCAGTACATCACATCAGTATTACTACTTGATATTTTGCATGAACACGTGCATGCATATCAGTATTTTATGGCAGTATAGCATTTTCAATGGTAATGTCAGTGGGTCAGTGATCATGTGGCACATGTCTTTATGTTTGACATGTGCTTATACAGTGTACTCCATGTCTTGTTTGTAATGTAAACAATATCACTGTGACAGCTTCCTTGCTCATTGGTGCTAGATTTTGCACTGCTGAAGTTTCTGTGCAAATGGCCATAGTTCATGCACTGGCATCAGTTTCACGTACTGCTGTACCATTCATTATAACGTATCACTTCTTAATTCACACTTCAGTTGCAGATGCTTCAGATAATATCCACTGCTATTTCATGTGGCAGATGCATGCAATACACAGATGTGTGTGGAATTTACTCATAATAGTGTGTTGTTTGTGTGCGTTGTTATCCTTATGGCTGATACCTATACCAGCAAGGGATGCTTAAGTCAAGTGTATTATATTTGGCACAGTGAGCTTCCACACATCTTTTCTGCCATTAGATCTCTTCTTTCTTATACATACCTATTATGAATTGACAGTGCAGACTTCCCTTCAAGGTGTTTAATAAGATGTAGGTGTGATACTTCTTCCTGTGTTGCACCCAGTATATACACAGCTCAGTGATGCCATGGGTTTGAGTCTTGCAGGTGTGGTTTGTGGCTAATGTGTCATGCAAACTTATCAAATGGCCAGGATTGCCTCTGAATTCAACTCGACGTTTAACACTGTCCCTCTTAACCCTTCCAAAGACAGTTTATTGTTGGAAAAGGGGTGGTGAATTTTCCAGTCATATTCAAGCAAGTTAGTTTGCAGATCTGCACAACATGCACATACCCCCTGTTGTATATGCCATTCATGCTAAATGTCCTCGCCAGTGAGCATGCCAGTGATGTTTATATCACAATCATTCATCTCCATTGACATGTAACCATGTGTGACCATCACATATATACTATCATGTGTAATGATATAAATATAGTCACACGGGAGGTGTAAACAGTAGTACATACTGTGCTATCTACATATGTGCTTAATGTAATATTACTAACTTGCCTTGGAAGTGAACATACATTGAAATATCCTATCTTGGGTAAATTGCCATATTTTACCTGCCCTCTTCCTCTTTCTTCATTCCTAGCATTCTTATCTGTGGCCATTTGAATCAGCACTTTCCCTGCTTAGTGTATTTATGTTTCATTGTATTTGTCATTGTTGTTCACCCCGCCATCTATTATTTCAGTCAGCAAATCATTTTTGTAGTGTATATTGCACTGGGTACTCTTTTCTATAGTGTGTTAACACTGCAGTTATTGCAGTATTTTCACCCCTGGCATTGTGGCTGCCTATGCACTCTCGCAGAGCAGGCTTGCCTATAGACAATCTTGTATGCATCTTCGTTCTGCGTTACACTACTACACTATTGCTGGCCATGAAACATTGCTTGTATACATTTCCTCATCCACATATACCATGTGCCTAATGCCATCTGTAAAAGATTAACATAGTTTCCGAAAGACTGCAGCAAAATGTTTGCCACCTCTATTTTCCAACGATGTTTCTGGTTATAAATATGTTCATTGATCTTTTGCCAGCCCTACTTCCTTTGCATGAAAAAATAATCAATATATAATCTGAAATATAATAGTAAAATGGGAATAAAATGAATCCGCTTTGGTGACATTTAACTTTCATTTAAAATTATTGTCCTTAACAGTTCCAGGCCCTGCCATACTATTAAGTTCTTTGCAAGTTTCTCTCTTATCACTCCAAATGAATGCACCTACCCTTTTCAGTTTTAGCAACACTGCACTTAATCTAGACCTATACTGCTGAGAAAAAAATATTTCTTAATGTACAGCTCAAAAATAAATATGTGAAATTAGTACAGGAAACAAGGAAAGAAAATTCAGTATGGGGGAATTTAATAAAGCCTACATGGTCTTTTTTACTGTGCAGGCATTGTGGCACACCGCTTACACGAAAGTAAGAAAGTTTGCTATTCAGTAAACACAGCTGGGTAGCGTGCATGCACACGCCGACATGTAAGTATCTGTGGTATGCAAATCACCTCATCAGCAGGTAAATCCCATGAAAATGAGGAGGCAGAGTGATCCAGCATGCAGATAGGCAGCCCTGTAGACCCCGTGTTAGTGTCTGAATTTAGACAGACAACAGGGGCTGTAAAAATGTAGATAGATGGACAGAATTAGCATAGCACATATAGATATGAGCAAAACTATCCACTGTGTGTCCAAGAATGTAAGGGAAATAAGTTAAAATCATTTTATTTTTCTTTTAATGATCTGGGCATGTTTGTGCAGCACACTGCAGTACACAAACATGTTTTTAGGAAAAAAATAAAAAAAGAGTAGAAAAAACACATTTAATAGTATGTGACAGAAATGTATTATAGGACCCTGGGTGGAGTATCTACAATGGTGGAATGGTGCTGCTGTTAAAGAGGTAGGATCTGGAGCCATGTAGTTTCCTAGTTGTGTGCACAGATCCCTATGCAAATGAGGTGGGGTTATTGAATAGCACAAAAGGGTACCTGTGTCCACATATTCTTCCGTGTAGGCACAGGACCATGTCGGTGTCCACAGACGAGGTAGCTGACATCAGGACTGGGTGTGTCTGAGGACTTGTAAGCTGATTGGAGCTCAGCGACACCTGTTTGCGTGGCATGTCACTGATTGCTAAGCTTTATTTACCTTCGACATGACTGTTTCCATGTGTTTGTGTGGCATGCCACTGTGCTGAGCGTGACCTTTCAAGGTGATGAGTACAGTGACAGCTGAGCTTTGTTTACCTTCACGGCGTTTGTTTCCATGTGTTTGTGCAATGCACCACATTGCAGATATTATCTAAAACACAATGATGTTGAGAGGTATGCAGACTGATTGTCTGTTGGTGGCATAATATTACCAACCACAGTCACAGATTAAGTACAGCACACCGCTGGGTAATGCTGTGGACAGTTTGAGTGAAGTGCAGTACTGCAGAAACAGGGGCAGATGTTAATGTCTGTAACATACAAAATCCTGGACTGGAGACACCTTATTAGTATTGACAGTCCCACTGGGCATGCCCATAGTTAAAATGATCGCAATCCTGTTGCCCCTTCATCAAAATGACCTGTTATGTATAAGTTTCTATACATACAGATATACATATACATATAAGTCTGTCACTATCACTTTCTCATATGCATAGTATATTATTATTGCTATGTAGTGTCAAATAAATATGTACAGATATATATAGCTATATATATATATATATATATATATATATATATATATATATATATATATATATATATATATATATATATATATATATATATATATATATATATATATATATATATATACAAAACACATATACCTATCATACACGCATGTAGCCACAGTTATATATACATCTCTGTTACATACAGAAATATGTGTGTAGATATCTGTATTGTTTGGCATACCCTGATAATGGTGAGTAAATCTCCACTATTACACATCCATATGGTTGCTCAAAGGATCCATGCTAAGGGTGCATCAGTACAAATTCCACTTACCCACAGATCCCTGTGTCTGCTGGATGTCACCACATAGACAGACACAGGTGAGCAGGTGCTGTAATGTATAATGTTGTAAATGCATGTATGGACAGCTCAGCTTGTCCCTGCCCACAGGTATGCCTATGCAACTGCAAGCAGCCACATATGGCCATACTGGCAACTGGACACACATAGCTAGGGTAATTACAGTTATCCCACTGCTAGGATACTAGATGCAAATAAATGTGTGAAGCAATATCACACTGCAGGCCACAGATGCTGGTCAACACAAGCCTAATTTGTGTAATTCAAAAGTACTGTGCCTGCAATCATTCATACAACATACTTAATATGTGGCACATGCTATACATATTATGATCTATAGTGTATAATTCTGGACAGATAGGAGTTTTAGTCTTACTCCAGCCCACATGGTCCATGAGTGTGTGTGTCTGTGTATCTTCCTGCAAATGAATGGGCATGCCCTCATGGGCTATCCACCTGCAATGATTATGCACTTTTTGGCCTTGTAACTTGCTGCTGGCTTCCACACTGCCCTCTTCTACAAAACCTGATGATGTCAGCCACCATAGACTACCAGCTGACAGTATAAAATCAGATGTAATCTGTGGCGCATGTGCTAAGTACTGTGATTTCTAGTGTGTAAGATGAGATAGGTAGGGGTTCTAATGTCACTCTAGCCCAGCCTACTTAATACATGAGTGTGTGTGTGTGTGTGTGTGTGTGTGTGTGTGTGTGTGTGTGTGTGTGTGTGTGTGTGTGTGTGTGTGTGTGTGTGTGTGTGTGTGTGTGTGTGTGTGTGTGTGTGTGTGTGTGTGTGTGTGTGTGACTGTCTATCTTCCTGCAAATGAACAGACATGCTCTCATGGTCTATCCACCTGCAAAGGTTATGCACTTTTTTGGCCCTGGCTTTCACACTGCCCTCCTCTACAAGGCCTGATGTTGTCAGGCACCTTAAGACTACCAGTTGACAATGTAAAAGCTGATTTAAAAACAAAAACAAGATGCCAAACCAGCACAGCTGTATAAATACCACTTTAATAAAAATAAAAACCAGAGTAAGCACTTTTGCAATTATTAAAATGCTTCTTCAGACTATATCAAACTGAAGTACAAATTCCATTTAAACTTTCTACTAGCCAATCAATCCACTCCTTCTTCCCTCTACCTATAACATCTGCAGTAAAATAAACAACATATATAAAAAGCATACATAAAACAAAATGTAGTGTATAAGATTATATAGGTAGGGGTTCTAATCTCACTCCAACCCACTTGGTGCATGTTTATATTTCCATATGGCATAATCTTGGTAGCCCAGACATATGTAGAGTTTTGCAGTGTTTTATTTGTACTGGGTGATGTAGCCCTCAAAGGTCTGACCACAACAAGGACTGCATATGTTATCAAGCATAATATGTCTTAAAATGACAGTACTAGCAGACACAAGGAGTGATGCGTGCACCATGTACTGTGATCTGTAGTATGTACCACTATATGGGTAAATGTGCACACCTACATACAGCCAACCTAAACTACATGTGTGCCTTGGTGTGTCCTGTGCACACTGATTGGAAGTGGTGCTAGCCTCAATGTAGCCATGTATTTGTGTGAGCCTGTTAAATGATTTTGCAACATGTTATGTAACCATGGGACATATGGATTAAACACAGAGAGTACTGTAGCCTTCAACTGTCACTGGTTGGAAAGATGTGGATGCATTCACTGTTGTACAACCAATACCAATAGGTTTGGGATGTACATCTCAGACTAGCACTGATATACTGAATGTGGCAGTCATCACAGCTATCATTGTGTGCAATGGCACCCTTGCCATGTCTCGCATAGACATATCATGCAACTGTAGCAGCCACACAGGTTCCAAAGTACACCAATACACATTGTAGAGAACATGTCCTATGGAGTCCATGTCAGGACTGTACATGTGTAGTCTGTCTCTGAAATGCTTTGGAGTGGACGTGTATGGCTCCATACAGGGAGGTGTCAGTTCCCACTGTGTACCTCCAGTCTATCCATGACAGGACAAATGCATGTGTCACCTGTGCTACACACCAACATCAGTGTGCTATGCATAGTACATGCTGGTGAGACAGGTATGTTACATAGGCAGTACACCATACATGAAATAGCCCCCCCCCCCATGCATGATCTGCTGTGACACACATCATGTGCAGGTTACACATTGGGATGCAGAACACAACTATCATAACTGCTGTTGGGCAACTGTTGGTACTGGACACAGGATATATGCAGAAGCATCATCTCCATCAAAACCATGGTGGCACTTATGAAGGGTAGCGGACCTTTTCATAAGTTAGGGATGCATGAGTATGCTGAATGCCAACATTGTCCTTGTTAGCCTGTTATACACATATGAACCTATGGAGCCATGCAGTTATAGTACTATACCTTGTGACAACATATGTCTGCTGTGATGACATACCATCCTGTGCTGCTTTCGCTGTGTATCCATAGGTTATTCTAGCAGACTCCTGTAACAGAAACATAAGCCCATGATGCCCCTGTCATTGTGTAACTGTATAGCCAATTCAACAACATACAACATAAGGACCACATAAGGTATACAAATATATGTGGCATACACGTGACAAATGCCAGCATGCAGTATCTCTTATTAATCACTACAAGTGGAATGGTGAACCAACACTGCATAAACAAGTACATGTTAAGTAACATAGTCACCCTGTGCATCAAACCCATAGCTTCATTTCCCTGCATTGATGTCAGAGATGACAGGGATGTGGCACAGGTATCATCACTTGATGACTGGGATGTGGCACAGGTATCATCACTTGCACAGGGTGTTGTGTGGGAATACAGGAGGCCTAGCTTGGCCCAAATGGTAGATAGCATGTGAGTGAATCAGGAGGGAGCATGCAAGATGGACCATGGAGTGGTGAAATGTGTGTTTGTAGGTGACCTGCATTTGACAGTGGTGTGTGAGTGTGTGCATGTGCACAGCCAAGCTAAGTGCTAGCCCTACACATGTGCATGTTGGACAGCTTCGGACCATACATGGTAGAGTTGACAGTTCACTGTCTCCTGCCCTGAACACGGGAACGGGTTCTGCCAGGAGTTGCACTGGCGCCTCCATGTCCAAGGACAGAAGTGGTTCTTGTACCTGGCTGTCTTCTGGGACTGTGTCCCCCACAGGACGACCCAGGACCATGAGCCCATGGCCTGCCATGTCATGGTTTGGACAGCATACTCCCCTCTGTAGCACTGGATGTACTGCCACTAGAGGAACAGGAGAGTGCATGGCTACGTGGATTCTCAGCAGATGGTGTTGCTGACCTATGTCCACATGTCATCACTCAACTCCAACCACATATTCCAGCAGAAACAATGTGAGGTCCAAGACAGACATTGTTTCAGCCCACTGTCTGTCTACTACATCAATAAACCGATCCAGGGTGTCCCCAGTGTGGTGGAGGCTGTCACGGATGTCAGACTGTATGGCTTCCATAACCTTAAGCACACACCTGGTGTGCCATTCAGAACATGACTGTGCCTCCACAATGGCCCAAAACATGCACCAGGTGACCCATGATGTGATACCTGCAACAGTTGGTGGACAGAAAGCAGGCTTCCTACAAGCACCCCTGTCAAGCTGCCTGTGTGGGACCTCACCAGTTATCTGGCTATGGCCAGTGTCTACACTCACTGGAGCCATAGCTGCCACACTTTCCTGTTCAATGTTTCAACCCTCTGACTGTCCAATATCTGTGGCCTCCACGGATGGGGTATGTGTGGACATACAAGATTGTGTGCAGTGACAATGGTGGCAGAAGAGTGATATCTACCTCTGGGACAGATTCAGCCACCAACTCCCCACCTGTGCCTCACTGTGGCCACCATCATCATCAATGTCTGAGTAGACACTGACATCAGGTTGTGAAAGGGACAGACTCCAACCCCCACTGTCACCTGCAATAAGAATAAAAAAGGCAGTACATTAATACCTGCAATATTGTGCACAAAAAGCACCCAAGACTCATAACAATGATGAACCACAACTGGATTAACAGTGAAACAACTTCCTTCTCTGCCTTCATCCACAAAGCAATACCTCGGAACACAATTCAAATTCAAGTCAGGACCTTTATAACCATCAGTTGAAGTATGTCAAGTCAAACATGACCAGTAATATTTATCTTTTGCTTAGTATGACACTATAATTGAAGAAACAACACATAAAACCCTGTACAACTCTCTTCACAAGTATATGGAAATACACATTTCTCTGCCTAATGTATTTGCCTTCAACCTGTTGTATTTTAAAAGGCATTTCAGATTCCTTGCCTAATTTAAACAAGGAGCCTTTACTGCATTACCTGTAAATGCCAAAGTGCATCTGTTTGTTGAACTACACTCCTGTGATTACCCCTGCTCGAAAGCTTAGGTAGCTCTTCCAGGCTGGCATTTAGAAATTTCTACGCTGTTTACACACATAACTATATGTATATAGGGCATTACTCTGGATCTTAACCAAACTAGACTATAATTGTTCCTTAAAAAAATCAAGTGTCATACTTATCAGGGGCAGGACCATGGCCTTGAGTAATATCTGACGGACCTGTGAAAACTGAACGTGGGGTATTGTCAGTACTACTGCAAGCTCAGCACAACAAGGTAATAAATCAATATATCTCACACTTACAGTAGCTGCTGTGCTACTTGTTGTATTGGTTCCAATGGGTGTATACCTGTGGTTACACCCCACCAACAAACAAAGACCTGACCCTCACATAAAAGTATCTACAGCCTGACACATTGACTGCTACAGTATTGCAATGCTGATCACAGTAAGCTTACCTGCACTCTCCTCAGCTGTGGAAACTGTGGCACCCACCTCCACAATATACGCTGCGATGGATGCTTGGGAGCTGTCACGTGTGCCTAGGTACACCAGGAATTCCTCAGTGGCCAAGAGTTGTTGTTCCACTGCAGTTCCTCCATCAGTGACAGCATGATCCCTGACAATATCTGCTGCCAATTGACATGCATCGTTAATCATATTGGTTGCCTGGTGTTGGAACCTGATCATATGTCCTGCCCTGCTGGCCCATGGCATTAACATCACGGACAAGGTCAGACCACAAGGCAGCATTGTTCCTTACTATGTCTCCCCTGGGATAGCAGGATGTGATGATGATGCCTTAGTCCTTGCAAATTATCTCATTCTCTGCATTCAAGAAGGATGAGTGTCATCTGTGGTACATTATTCCTGAAAGACAATACAAGGGGAACACATTACAGGCGAAGATACGTGGACATCCACCATGTACAGATACAGCAAGGGCAAAATGGCCGGTACTATCCACTGCTTGCTCACACGTGGCATAACCCACAGTATGACAACATACTATGTATGTGGATACAACCAAGATAGTACCATTACTGAGGTTTTTTTCCGTGTGTGTCATTACAGATTCTGCTGTATGATCATACACCCAGCACTCCTGTCCACTGTGGTGTGTCCCCTAAGGCCAACCACACAATAATACATTATAGAAGCAGTGCCAGCCAAATAGCAGTTTTCTATAACAACAACTATAGGAACAGTCCGACAATGCCAGTGTGCCACACTGACAAAAGACAATGCCGCCCTGATGTATTGTACATCCCCTGTAGGTGTAAGTCAGCAGGGTATCACTGACATGTCATCACCACAGGTCTATGATTGGCTTAATGCTGTAATTCCTATTCCACATACCTCTATCTTCCCATCTGAATGCTATTATACACAAAACAACAGTTACATACCTGCTAAAGTGCACTACTCTTCTGTTGAACTGTGTGTCTGGTAAAGTTTCAGAAAAGCGTGCTCTATGTGAGTAAGGTCTCATACAGAATGGCTCCCCATAGCCATCTGCCTGCCTTTTAAACATGTTCCCCATCAGAAGATGATTACTTATAAACCAGTCCGTGGTTCTGAAATGCTAATTGCAGCCAAAGCAGCTGAATTGCCCTATCATTAGCCAATGACATGCAACCACTGTGCAATATACAAGCCTTCATGTAGACCTGGGCCTCTTTCTTAGCTGTTGAGATGGACACTGCTGGTGTGAGTAGACTACATCATCACAGGGGGAGGTCTGTAGCAGAAAGCTTTACATAGAGCGGTGTGTACCACAGGCTGTAGCTGCTGCTGCAGGTAGTAGACATAGGCAGAGATTGTAAACTCTTTGGTGGACAACAAGCTGTAGGTGTATCTGTGTCAGCTGTGTCAGCCTTGTTGTTGAGGCAGTGCCAGGATGAGGGTACCCTTTATACTCCAATTAAGGCATGTATTTAAGGAACGTATGTTAGGCACCTGTGTCAATAACAGAGTACTAGGCAACATATAGTACTGCTATAAGAATATGTGAAGTGTATCCCTACCTGCAGGCCTGATACTTCATGCACTGAAAAGTGGTTATTTAATTTGCAAAGCTTTGTGTGGATAAAGAGTGTATTAGTGATGCATTAATTGCTGTCTTCACAATAATGTAACTGAAATGCAGCACAACACTGGATTTGGACCCAGGGCTGTGTGTGGCAAAATGTACTGTATGCAAGTCATTTAACAGACTGAACTACTGAGTCACTGTTACAGCAGGCATATTTGCAGTTTATATGTGCACACATACAGACTGTGACAAACATTTTCTACATCCATCAGTATGTTCATGGCTTTATATGGATGCATTTCTGCACCATAGCCCTTGTTGAACATGTATTTTGCCATGAATGCCTTAGCAGTTGACTTTCAACATGTAGCTGATAAAAAGGTACATTTATCTGCTATCACAGGCCTCAGTTATATCCATTATCATATCTGTGGTTGTCTAGTGGTGTACTATTGCACTAGAATTCAAGGTAAACTCTCAGTTTTTCCATTACTTTTTATTCCAGCTTGCTCAGTGTGACAGTGTGCAGGTCTGCTGAAGCACGCCTACTGACTGTAATTGGCAATTAATATGTTTTGTTTAAACCACCTATTTTAATTAAGAGTTATGTGATGTGGTGGGCTAATGCAGTGCTCTGCGCGTGTAATGGGTTTGGATTCGAAACATGGCAAAGGTGTTTATTTCGTACATGTGACTTACAATGTTAAATACACATATACTCATTATAGGTGTATTTAGTTGAGCTAAGTGAGGGTGTGCTTTGCGGTGCACCGCTCAGCTCTACGATAATAAAATATAAAGAAAAGAAAAATTGAAGATATTAAAGTGGTGAAATTGGGGCAAGCAGGAGGAAAAACATATTGAATGGCAGGGAGGCATTTGCAGGAAGGGTGTAGGAAAGAACCATAGCTTTCCATCTCTTGTACAGCCACAACTGTGCATTTTGACAGATTTGTACATGAATTTGGATTTTCAAACCCCAGAGAGAGGAGTGAGGACAACATAACTGAGTTGTCAAACCAATTAGACTGAATTACATGTGTCCAGTGGACACGTGTGCGAAATGGAGAGTTATGTATGGGATGATATTTTTTGGGGGGGACAGGTGCCCTCAATCTGTTGCAGGCATTGGTCATAGCAATGGTGGACTATCCTGTGCACTAGGACTGGTAGTTTATCATGAGTGACTATCCTATCTCTGCCACTACTCCCAGAGGGGGTTTGGGCTCCGTCACCTGGGGCAGTACTGTCTGACACCACAGGTAGTGCAGGGGCAGCAGAGGAAGCACTACCGGTCTGGGTCCAAGATGTGCTGGGACCCAGTGCCACGGATTGTTGAGGCAAGGTAGGGAGATCAGCTGTAACTGGCCTACCTTGATGTGCTATGGTACATTAGGTAAAGCAATATGTTATGGTTAGTATCAACCAAACCATTGTTAGTATTAACAGAATGGAACATCATATTTGTTAATCCAAAAACATATTAATGTGTAGTATGTGCAACACAGCATAATGTAAAATAACAGTCAGTATGGTAACAGCATGCCAGTGTGCAGTAAACCATAAGGCCAACAAAACAGTTAGTTTAACAGTTAATTTAACAAACTATGCTAATATTGAATCATAATAAAACATAACAATAATCAACCATGTTTTCCAGCCTATAGTTAGTGTAACAAAATATGTTAATACCAAATTATAATAATACATAACAATAATAAATAAATTAAGCTATGGGGTGAGGAGAGAGACAGAAAAACATTCCATTAGTGTCATTGCAGATGATATCCCTGACAAGTGTGTGCTGACAATTGAGATTACAGGAACTACAATTCTCCTATAGCTGTTGTAGCATGTACAGACCTCTCAAGCTGATAGCATGGGACAATAAGGGCCAAGCACTAACAAATGCAGATACAGAACTACTCATAATGGTTTCACATAATGTGTTCTGTAAACAGAGTTCGTAATGCATTGCATTCCAGGTAATAATTTATCTGGTAAACATGTGAAATACAGATTTCAGTTTTAATTACATTACGAAAAATCATGACACTTGAGAGGCATGTTTGTGTACAATAATTAAACTAGATAGCTAGCATTGCTTAGTTGGCAGGCATGGGAGTATAACCCACTAACTGTGACTGCAGGGGACATCTGCAAGTAATTTAATAATTGACTGCAGCAGCATGGTATAGGTATCCAAGAGATACAGCCATACTGGGATTACACAGTTTTCTTTCTGAATCAACAATGCTGATGAACACATTCTTGCTATTGAGTGTACCATTCTGTGAGATCTAAATACAATATCTGCACATAATATGAGCCATCTCACCCATAACATTTTTGTGTTCTTGAAGACAGAAAAACTCTGAGCATTAAGTGACTGATACTGAAAATGTAGTGCTACGTAGCACTGGACTCGACCCCAGGACTGTGTGGGGCAAAATATACAGAGCACAAAGAATTTAACCGACTAAACTACTGAGGCATTGCTGACTGCAGTGTGACTGATACTTTCCTGGAGATCACCTGGAAACATACTATGAATTTTGCAAAGCAAGTTACAGGACTTTCCTCTAGCATTCTAGTACTGTTACAGTGTTAAAGTAGACTGCAGTGACAATAGAACACACCTGCACAGTATACAACCATACTGCATATATTACTACAGTTTGATTCCACTTTCACCAATACAGGTGAACACATATTATTGTTATTGGTTTGAAATATCTGTGAAGTCCACACACAATATCTGGCCATGGAGTGAGCTACCTCACCCATATACCTTTATTACCTGAAGCCTGTGGAAGACAGAGCATTATGTGACTTGTATTGGCCTAGAGACAGCTTTGAAAAGTACTATGAGTTAAGCAGTACAGTTTGCAGCCATTAGATTTGCCTTGTAAACTATTACAGTGTTATACTTGAGTGCAGCAACCTTACCTTACAGACTCAATGCATACAGCTTTACTGCAATGGTTATGACATGAGAATTCTGATGTACACTATTTTCCTTGCTGTTATTGGTATTGTTTCTTGTTTTTATTACACTACAGTTGTTAATATTCATTTATTGCACTACTGCTCTAATTCCACATTTATTTCACAACAACTCTAATTGCACATTTATTACACTACAGACTTTATTGTATATACTTTATTGCAGTTAATGCTTTACTCCTTCTTGCTTATTGTACTACATTTGGCATAATATATCCATACTCACCATGCTCACAGCACAACCTGACCAGGTGCCTAGCATGAGACTCAATATTGCAAGCCCTCTCAGCTGCAGCTGTTGGGAGAGAAGCCCAGCATTATGCACACTAGTTTTGCAGGCATTCATATTACATATTGGTAAAACAGAGGACAATGTACTAACATACTTGTGGGGCATTCCTTGCCTTCCCTTCTTGGACCCAGGTGTCCAAAGTTCCCCTCTTACATCTTTTCAGGTCATTATGGTGGTGACGACACTGCTCACCTGTGCTTGGGCTACCAGCAATGCTGGTGAGTTTTCTGGCCAGCCGGTCCCAGGTCTCTGCCTTGCCACTCTGAGCCCTGGAAACTGCCCTGCACCAGCCTATTGTCATGGTTTTTGACAAGGATCCTAACCATGACCCTGAACTCTTGAATGCCCTACCACTGCACCTGAAAGCACACACCTTCTCAAACACCACCAGCCATATTGACAGATGATTGAACTCCAATGGATTCTGCATAATTCCCACCAAGTGTGCTTTATATAGGCTGTTTTTCCACCCTATCATGTCATTGAGCAACATTCAAAAAAGTGCAGTGTTGTTGCTTACCAGCACACAAACCAGCCAAGCAGAGCTGAGCAGCATGCAAACATGCACAATAATGGTTTTAGTGAAGCTGAGCAACATGCAAACACTGGCACCCATTACCTTGTTTATGCAGTGCTTAACAGGTTTGAGCACAGTTGTGAAGAGCGCAGTGGAGACATATTTTAAAATTTGTCAATAATGTGTTCAACAAAAATACAGACAAGTTCTGACTTTCATGTATTTGAACCCTGGGCCTACTACACATACAGCTGTAACTCTATCTATTTAGCTATATGGATATTAAGAAATCTGGTATACCTTCACATATACCACTGAGTTTCCTGTTAGCAGTGCTGAGTACCCTGCTGTGCTGTGCAGACATGCTTAAACACACCAATAAATAAATACATAATTACATCTGTTTTCTATTTTTAGATGTCTGGCAGGTGTCAGCTGTCTACATGTGAGTACAGCCTGGCATTGCTGTGCTCCATGCTGTGTAAACATGCATTTTTTAAAAAAAAAGCAAAAAAACAAACAGAGAGCACTGATTCAATATCTGTGTTCCTCAGCTCTCCCCCTGCAGCACACCATCATTAATATGCATGGCATGCTGCTAAGTGGGGGCCACGGGCATGTACATGGATACATTCTGTGTAGACTCTACACGGTGCCTACATGGAATTTATTAAATCCTTCTGTATGATTTACCTAAGCTCAACATCAGTGGCAATAAGTTACTAGAGTAAGATAAGTCAAGCCAATTAATAATTTAATCAAAACAATGCATAATCACTTTTGTTATACTTTAGATATGTTGTGTAGAACTTTGAA